>NC_069499.1:915857137-915937137 GCF_027579735.1 Bombina bombina
GTAACACGATAAACAAGTACCTGTTTCCTTGGTGTCATGGTGCCAAAACTACCTGCTCGTTGCTTCCAGCTATTTCAACAAAGACTGGGACTTTCAAATTTGTCACCTTTACTCTTCCTCCGCAGTTGTCGGCTCTTTCAGTGCATCCGCACGCCTTATCCTTTAGCGGAGATGTAGATTTCTTGGGCGGTCATCTGTTAGACGGTGCTCAGCTGTTGCACCGCTCCAACAAACAAACAAACAAGCTACGCGCGTTTCACCCGGGTTCCATTCGGGCTTCTTCCGGCTGTGCATGATTGGAGAATACTCTCCATGGAATTTAAACAGCATGCTCTGCCTTCAAAAACTTTTCTTATCAATATTAATAAGCCATTCAGGTGAAATATTAGACAAATACTACTATTTACATTACTTTGCTATTTTTAAACATATGAGATCACACACTTCATTATTAGAAGCTCTAATGTTTTTAGTTCATATACCGCAGAGTCAATAACAAATTTAAATCCACTTTTTTTAATGTGGTTCAAATTTAGTTCTTTGAATTTTTCTTCAATATGATCTTAGATAGATACTTGTATTCATACCAGATTTATTATCCTGTATTATACTTCAATCTCCTAGAAAAGAACCAAAATTTAATTCTTCATTTAAACCATCTGGTTTTGCATAATAAAATCTGATCTAAATTACCTCCTCTACCTTTCAGGTCCACTATTTCTAAGCCTCTGGATTTTAATTTTTTTTTATTGCTATCATGGAATTCTGCAAAATGACGAGCCACACTGCTAGTTTTGATACATTTATTTTTAATGTCCCTTTTATGTTCTTTTATTCTTTCTTTGAGCTCCCTATAGGTTTTACCTATATAATACCGAGGACAATTACAGGAGACCATATAGATTACTCCTTCACTTTTACAAGTTATACGTCCCTTCACCGTATTAAAGGAGCCAAATCTATCACAGAAGTTCTTGCCTGTTAGCATATTATTACAAACTGAGCAGTGGGAGCATTTAAAATTCCCATGTTTCTTATTAGTTAACCAATTTCCTGTATTTTTATTTTCAAAGTGGCTCTGAACCAGAAAATCTTTTAAATTAGGTGCTCTTTTTGGGGTCATTAGTGGAGATTCACCTACAAATTTCCAGATTGATTTGTCAATCCATAATATATGCCAATGCTTGTTTAGGATGGAGCGGATATCTTGCCATTTCTGGTTATAAGTCCCTATGAATCGAACTATGGATGTATCTGATGTGTCTTCCGGTTTTTCATATAACAGGTCATCCCTATTCTTAGTCTTGTTGAAGGCTGTCCTTAAACATTGTTGTGTGTAACCTCTTGCTTTGAATCTCTTATTTAAAGCCCTAGCTTCAATCTTAAATTGGTCAATGTCTGAGCAATTTCTTTTATGTCTCAGAAATTGACCATAGGGTAAATTGTGTATTAGTTTTTTTGGATGATGACTGTCAAATGATAAAAGGGCATTCCCTGCAGTATCTTTGCGAAATGTAGCTGTTTTTAAACAGTTATTATCATTGATGATTCGTAAGTCTAAGAAAGTAATCTCATTCTTGCTATAACTATAGGTGAATTTTAAGTTCCATTCATTCTTATTTAGTTTTTGCATAAATTCTATGAGTTTCATCTCAGTGTCCTCCCAAAGGAGGAACACATCATCGATGAATCTCAGCCATAAAGAGATAGAGTCATTTATTTCTGCGCTATTGAGTATGTGTTCAGATTCCCATTTGCCTAGGTAGAGGCAAGCAAATGTAGGGGCACAACAAGTCCCAATTGCTGTTCCTAAATTTTGTTGATAACATTTGTTACCAAAAAGAAAATAATTATGTTTCAAAATAAAAGATAGAAGTTCCAAAACAAAATTAGTGTGATTATCATAATCTGAACCTCTCTGAATTAGAAAATATTTGATTGCCTCTACCCCTTTGTCATGGGGAATACTTGAATAAAGCGATTCGACGTCTATCGCAACCAATAGGGTATTTGTGGTAACAGTTATGTCATTGAGTTTTTTCAATACATCTAATGTACCCTTTATGTATGAGGGGAGATTTAATAGATTTGGTCTGAGGCAAAAATCCACATATTGTGAAATTTTCTCAGTTAATGAGCCTCTGCCCGATATAATTGGGCGACCTGGAGGTGGCAATTTATTCTTATGAAGTTTTGGCGGGCTGTAAAAGGTGGCAGTTTTCGGAAACTTTACAAATAGGAAATCAAATCAAATTCTCTCTGGTTGATAATCCCTTCACCTTTTGCTCTCATTAAAATTTGAAACAGTTCTTCTTTATAAATTTCTGTTGGATTAAAACGCAAAATACTGTATTGTTTACTGTCTCTTAGTAATCTATGACATTCATCAATATAGTAAGAGATTCAAAGCAAGAGGTTACACACAACAATGTTTAAGGACAGCCTTCAACAAGACTAAGAATAAGAATAGGGATGACCTGTTATATGAAAAACCGGAAGACACATCAGATACATCCATAGTTCGATTCATAGGGACTTATAACCAGAAATGGCAAGATATGCGCTCAATCCTAAACAAGCATTGGCATATATTATGGATTGACAAATCAATCGGGAAATTTGTAGGTGAACCTCCACTAGTGACCCCAAAAAGAGCACCTAATTTAAAAGATTTTCTGGTTCAGAGCCACTTTGAAAATAAAAATACAGGAAATTGGTTAACTAATAAGAAAAATGGGAATTTTAAATGCTCCCACTGCTCAGTTTATAATAATATGCTAACAGGCAAGAACTTCTGTGATAGATTTGGCTCCTTTAATACGGTGAAGGGACGTATAACTTGTAAAAGTGAAGGAGTAATCTATATGGTCTCCTGTAATTGTCCTCGGTATTATATAGGTAAAACCTATAGGGAGCTCAAAGAAAGAATAAAAGAACATAAAAGGGACATTAAAAATAAATGTACCAAAACTAGCAGTGTGGCTCGTCATTTTGCAGAATTCCATGATAGCAATAAAAAAAAAAAAAAAAAATCCAGAGGCTTAGAAATAGTGGACCTGAAAGGTATAGGAGGTAATTTAGATCAGATTTTATTATGCAAAGAGAGTAAATGGATCTTTAACCTTAAAAGTCTAAAACCAGATGGTTTAAATGAAGAATTAAATTTTGGTTCCTTTCTAGGAGATTGAAGTATAATACAGGATAAAAATCTGGTATGAATACAAGTATCTATCTAAGATCAGATTGAAGAAAAATTCAAAGAACTAAATTTGAACCACATTAAAAAAGTAGATTTAAATTTGTTATTGACTCTGCGGTATATGAACTAAAAACATTAGAGCTTCTAATAATGAAGTGTGTGATCTCATTATATATGTTTAAAAATAGCAAAGTAATGTAAATAGTAGTATTTGTCTAATATTTCACCTGAATGGCTTATTTATATTGATAAGAAAAGTTTTTGAAGGCGGAGCATCCTGTTTAAATTCCATGGAGAGTATTCTCCAATCATGCACACCCTGAAGAAGCCCGAATGGAACCCGGGTGAAACGCACGTAGCTTGTTTGTTTGTTTGTTGGAGCGGTGCAACAGCTGAGCACCGTCTAACAGCTGACCCCCCAAGAAATCTACATCTCCGCTAAAGGATAAGGCGTGCGGATGCACTGAAAGAGCCGACAACTGCGGAGGAAGAGTAAAGGTGACAAATTTGAAAGTCCCGGTCTTTGTTGAAATAGCTGGAAGCAACGAGCAGGTAGTTTTGGCACCATGACACCAAGGAAACAGGTACTTGTTTATTGTGTTACAATATGCTGAAAAGAGCTGTTACAATCAAGATGTATATGGTATTGTAAAGTTGCCATTTTATTATATCTTGCTGAAGTTGATACAAGTTATAATCCTGCATTGAGAGTGCTACGATACAAGTTATAATCCTGCATTGAGAGTGTTGCGAATTTTGGTGCCGCACCTGTATTAACGTTGATTTCCACTTTTGGATTACAAATATGCTAATTAGAGGCATTTGAATTTATAATTCTAATACACCGGAGTACCAACGGACTAACCTATGAACTCTTATCTACAACCTGGGTTGTGAACTATTATCTCTACAATTTGGGGGTAATGCTTATAATTCATTGTATTGCTGTGATATTTATATAAATCAATCACGCACTTTAAAGAGTATGTTTTTCATTTTAATGTTATTTTGACTCATACTGAATTCTGAGACTAGTACTAAATTGTTCAATACATAGTTGGGTGCTGGACAAATAAGTATATATATATATATATATATATATATATATATATATATATATATATATATATATATATATATATATATATATATATATATATATATCCAACAAACAAGGTAAGTCCAGCACTTAAATCTTTCACACTTCCAAGTGCAGAGACAAATATTTTCAAGGTAATAAAGTGCACGTGCAGCATAAAGTGCATATATACTTACTGATATCATGTTTTGGTGTCTATATACAGCTATTATATATTTTTAGTTGACACTAGTGGAAACTAAGAGGTATAGGAGTCTTATTTTCAGACGTAGGTATAACACGATTATTCAAAGGCAAACCAACAGGTAATCTGCTCCTGGATTTCAAAACAGTTGACACATACTTCTAACAGTTATTCTTGATATATTACAACACACACGAGTCGGTCATTTCCAGACATTGGCATTTACTCGATAATTTATAGGTAAACTACTAGATATTATTCTCCAGTATCTCCTGACAGTAGTCATATAGCCCCCAATTCTGGATTTAGGTATTCACACAGTAATAGCCTGTTCCCACTCCAATTCCCCCTATCCTTAGGAGGAATCACTTACTAGGACACTGTCTATTTTCAAGTCCACACACAGATGGGCTTTACTTTAGTAGACTTATGCATATTTTAAATGATATGTATACCCCAAGTTTTTAACATATATGAGTAAATGTTATATTTTAATCTCCTTTATTTTTCACATATATTCTTTAAACGTTCATGAGTGCTATATTTGTACTCTTCTATCAGTTCTTTACTGAGTTGTTGTTAAATTTATGACCAGTACAAGCACCAACACCTAATATATGATTATTACAAATACACAAAGGGGAACGTTTATTATCTCTGAGTAATGCCATTGTTGTTTTCAGTGATAATTGCGGTTTCTTGTATTGCCAGGTCCCTCAGTGTCAGCACATGGAGACCCTGGGAGAAATCAGCAACTCCTGTCTTCCAAGCAGCATTACAGTCACTTCCTGCCCCTCTTCTGCCAGACGTTTCTCCTCATAGGAGCAGGAAAGAAAAGCCATTTCTTTTTAACCCGACTACCAGAAAGGACTGCAAGTGTAATGCTGTGCAGTGCACTATAGCCCTTTTGGCAGCCATTGGATTAACTGCTCTGCCTTCTAGTTACTGGTCCATAGGTTATTTGGGAGGGGCCGCTGCTCCGTGCTAATGTAAGTAATGTATAATGTACTGTTATAACTGAATAAGCAAAGATCAATGTCACCCATTTGGATTTCTCAGACCTTTGTAGGTTTTCAAACTTTATTTATATCACAAGAGAGATAGGCACAAAAAACAATGACAGCCTCAGAATACAATACATACATGAGAAAGTTATTGCATCCTGACAAATACAGGACTCTGGCGAAAGTACGATATAAAGAAAGTCCACAGAGTGTAACTCAATAGTCCCGTATCAAGATAACAGTGAAGTCAAGGGTCATGCCTCCTCTCTCCGCCTTTTTCTTCTTTTCTTTAAAGAATTACAATAAACAACAACAATATAAAAACATTAATAATACTAAAATGAAAAAGGGGGATAAGCAACAAAGCCTGTTGCATCCCGTACTTACTTACCCGGAGCCCTCCTGGACCGCCAGCCGCAGAGTGTTAGTCTGAGATAATGAATATAAGGAATGGATAATGGTGGGGTGTACCTACATATCACATGATTGTGTTAGAAAAATACCAATTGTCTTGCAATCAAAATAGACACAGATACGAGAGTGCCATGGGGGCAAACGTTGTGCTCTGGAAGTAAAAACAGGACCCATTGTGCTGAGAGGGAAATCTGAGTTTTAGTTACTTTAGACAGCCAGTAGGTTAATTTACTCCAAAACCATTTTAGCTTAGGGCAATCCCCCCCTATTATCAAAAGTGAGTTGTTATAGATGGCCAGTTTTCGCAAGCAAAGTGGCCCAAAATGTGGGACAGTAGGCGTTGGGGCCATATAAATTGCAAAGGACATATGTAATAGTTTGAACATGCATTATTGTAATTAAATATCTGCCCCCGCTGTCCACCACTGTGTCCGAGAAGGAAATTGGTAATCCCTTCCTGACTAGGATTGCTACTCCCTTCTTCCTACCTTCTGTTGGCGTGTAGAGAATTTGACCCACCCATCTAGATTTAAGTTTCTCATGTTCGATAGCAGACAGCCTAGATTCCTGGATCAAGGCTACGTCTGATCTAAGTGTGTTAAGGTGTTGAAGTATCATGCTCCTCTTCGCCGGGGAGGTTATTCCTTCAACATTCCAGGAAGTAATCTTATAGTTCACTGCCATATTGGTTTATTGTAATGAGAGATGTACGGGCCACCAAAGGGAGCTCCATGATATTGCCTGTAGTAATTAGGTGTGTGTATATGAGGTGAATGCAGGCAAAACTCACTGTGGGTGTTAGACTGTGTAGATGTCTGCGGCTGGCAGGTCCGTAGGTACTCCAGGTCCAACCTAAGAGAAAGGGGGACAGCAAACATCAGTTTTTTGTGGGACACACACAATTGCGACATATCAAAATTGTACAGACTAAATCTTTGATGCCTTAATGAATGAACCTTCGTACAAGAAATACTATATCTAAGAGACAAGACTTTTCCCTCTTTTCCGACTTTAGGGGATTGATTAGTTTTTTTCCCTTCTACATAAGGCGTGGGGGGGCCAACCTCTATAAACAATATGATTAAGAGTGCTTAGGAGTAGTTTTTCTCTATGCTGGACTTGGACGTTACTCTGAGGGGTCATATAGGGACTAGGAAACCTGGAGGGATAGTAAGCCACAAGACTCTCAGCGTCACAATCCAATGACTGGTCAGGTATGACCATAGACAGGTCGTATGCTATATGTGGGCTGGATATATCTGGAGTTGATGAGCTTGTGGAAAGAAATATATGGGTTGTCTATGATTAGGAGAGTGCAGTCTATAGGGAACCATATACCTGCAACGACAGTAACGGCTAGGGGGGGTATAAAGTGGCTGTGGCTCGGCCAAAACATAATACAAGCAGAACTTGATAGCAGTATATAACAGAATATAAACAGTTATACAAGTCAGTGCAGTAACATTGAAAACATTAGAAACATTAGAAACACAAACTCTCCCGCCCATCACTCTTTTCTCCCACAGAGGAGAAGCAGGGGGGATTGTATCCCTATGTAATACAGTTACCAAAGTGAGGGTCCAGGTACGTAGGTACCTCCATGACACTTCATCTGTCCTGAAGGTTATCCAAGAAGTTCTCCTCCCATAGGAGAATTGTTGTACTACCAGACCTTCTATAGTGAAACAAAGGTGGATGAGAAGTTGTTGTACTTGATCAGCGGACGTCCTCCTGGCCCTCCGCATCCAAGTAAGCCTGCAGTTCTTTAGGAGTGCGGAAGAGCCTGACCCCATCTGCAGCCTTAACTTGGCAGGATATAGCAAGGAGGCCTGTCTTCCCTCTTTATAGAGGAGGGAACAAAGAGGGGCAAAGTCTTTACGCAGTTTGGTCACTTCTGTGGAAAAATCTTGAAAGATTAAAAGTTTTTTGCCTTCAAATACCAGATCTCCCTTGTGGGCACGGTATGCCCGTAGTAGTGCAAGCTTTTCCTGATAGTTGAGGCATTTAAAGATTATTTGACGGGGTCTGGAGTTGGATGTTTCTAGGCCGTTGTCAGGGCCTATTCGGTGCGCTCTTTCTATGTCAAAAGGAAGATGATCCGGATTTATTTTAAGCATTTTAGGGAGTGTCATCGCCGTGAATTCTAGGAGATCTTTACCTTTAACAGCTTCAGGGACTCCCACCACTCTGAGATTATTTCTCTTGCTGCGGTTTTCAAGGTCGTCCACCTTTTCGTGCAATGCTTGATTCTGACGTAAGAGCTGTCGCACAGATGCGGTGGTCAATTCTTGTCTGTCTTCAATGTCAGATATACGCTGTTCTGCTTGTGTGATTCTCGTGGAGAACTGACGAACCTCGCTGGTGAGAGTATCCACACCTGCCTGAAGGGACTCTATTTTTGGCAGGAAAAAAGATTTGAGCTCCTGCAGCAGAGCAGATGAATCCATGATGGGGACATCTGAGGCTCTAGGCGAGGGCGGGGGATCTGCATGTATTTCAGCTGTGGCCTTTCTTTTGTCTAGCTGTTTGTTTCTAGAGGTCATCTTTCCTGCCAGCGAATTGTGAGCAGATGAGAAAACATAATTTATGCTTACCTGATAAATTTATTTCTCTTGTAGTGTAATCAGTCCACGGGTCATCCATTACTTATGGAATATATCTCTTCCTAACAGGAAGCTGCAAGAGGATCACCCAGCAGAGCTGCTACATAGCTCCTCCCCTCACATGTCATATTCAGTCATTCGACCAAAGCAGACGAGAAAGGAAAAACCATAGGGTGCAGTGGTGACAGGAGTTTAATTAAAATTTAGGCCTGCCTTAAAGACAGGGCGGGCCGTGGACTGACTACACTACAAGAGAAATAAATTTATCAGGTAAGCATAAATGATGTTTTCTCTTGTTAAGTGTAGTCAGTCCACGGGTCATCCATTACTTATGGAATACCAATACCAAAGCTAAAGTACACTGATGAAGGGAGGGACAAGGCAGGAACATTAAACAGAAGGAATCACTGCCTGAAGTACCTTTCTCCCAAAAATAGCCTCCGAAGAAGCAAAAGTGTCAAATTTGTAAAATTTTGAAAAGGTGTGAAGCGAAGACCAAGTCGCAGCCTTGCAAATCTGTTCAACAGAGGCCTCATTTTTAAAGGCCCAGGTGGAAGCCACAGCTCTAGTAGAATGAGCTGTAATCCTTTCAGGAGGCTGCTGTCCAGCAGTCTCATAGGCTAAACGTATTATGCTACGAAGCCAAAAAGAGAGAGAGGTAGCCGAAGCCTTTTGACCTCTTCTCTGTCCAGAGTAAACGGCAAACAGGGAAGAAGTTTGACGAAAATCTTTAGTTGCCTGCAAATAGAACTTCAGGGCACGGACTACGTCCAAATTATGCAAAAGTCGTTCCTTCTTTGAAGAAGGATTAGGACACAGTGATGGAACAACAATCTCTTGATTGATATTCCTGTTAGTAACTACCTTAGGTAAGAACCCAGGTTTAGTACGCAGAACTACCTTGTCTGAATGAAAAATCAGATAAGGAGAATCCCAATGTAAGGCAGATAACTCAGAGACTCTTCGAGCCGAGGAAATAGCCATCAAAAACAAAACCTTCCAGGATAACAGTTTGATATCAATGGAATGAAGGGGTTCAAATGGAACGCCTTGAAGAACATTAAGAACTAAGTTTAAGCTCCACGGCGGAGCAACAGTCTTAAACACAGGCTTAATCCTAGTTAAAGCCTGACAAAAAGCCTGAACGTCTGGAACTTCAGCCAGACGTTTGTGTAGAAGAATAGACAGAGCAGAAATCTGTCCCTTTAACGAACTAGCAGATAAGCCCTTTTCTAAACCCTCTTGTAGAAAGGACAATATCCTAGGAATCCTAACCTTACTCCATGAGTAACTCTTGGATTCGCACCAATATAAATATTTACGCCATATCTTATGGTAAATTTTTCTGGTAACAGGCTTCCTAGCCTGTATTAAGGTATCAATAACCGACTCAGAGAAGCCTCGCTTCGATAGAATCAAGCGTTCAATCTCCATGCAGTCAGCCTCAGAGAAATTAGATTTGGATGTTTGAAAGGACCCTGAATTAGAAGGTCCTGTCTCAGAGGTAGAGACCACGGTGGACAGGACGACATGTCCACTAGGTCTGCATACCAGGTCCTGCGTGGCCACGCAGGCGCTATCAGAATCACCGAAGCTCTCTCCTGTTTGATCTTGGCAATCAAACGAGGAAGCATCGGGAATGGTGGAAACACATAAGCCATGTTGAAGACCCAAGGGGCTGTCAGAGCATCTATCAGCACCGCTCCAGGGTCCCAGGACCTGGATCCGTAACAAGGAAGCTTGGCGTTCTGGCGAGACGCCATGAGATCCAGATCTGGTTTGCCCCAACGAAGAATCAGTTGAGCAAAGACCTCCGGATGAAGTTCCCACTCCCCCGGATGAAAAGTCTGGCGACTTAGAAAATCCGCCTCCCAGTTCTCTACGCCTGGGATGTAAATCGCTGACAGGTGGCAAGAGTGAGACTCTGCCCAGCGAATTATCTTTGAGACTTCCAACATCGCTAGGGAACTTCTGGTTCCCCCTTGATGGTTGATGTAAGCCACAGTCGTGATGTTGTCCGACTGAAATCTGATGAACCTCAGAGTTGCTAACTGAGGCCAAGCTAGGAGAGCACTGAATATTGCTCTTAATTCCAGAATATTTATTGGGAGGAGTTTCTCCTCCTGAGTCCATAATCCCTGAGCTTTCAGGGAGTTCCAGACTGCGCCCCAGCCTAGAAGGCTGGCGTCTGTTGTTACAATCGTCCAATCTGGCCTGCGAAAGGTCATCCCCTTGGACAGATGTGGCCGAGAGAGCCACCATAGAAGAGAATCTCTGGTCTCTTGATCCAGACTTAGTAGGGGGGACAAATCTGAGTAATCCCCGTTCCACTGACTTAGCATGCACAATTGCAGCGGTCTGAGATGCAGGCGCGCAAATGGTACTATGTCCATTGCCGCTACCATTAAGCCAATTACTTCCATGCACTGAGCTACTGACGGGTGTGGAATGGAATGAAGGACACGGCAAGCATTTAGAAGTTTTGATAACCTGGGCTCTGTCAGGTAAATTTTCATCTCTACAGAATCTATAAGAGTCCCTAGAAAGGGAACTCTTGTAAGTGGTAATAGAGAACTCTTTTCCACGTTCACCTTCCACCCATGCAATCTCAGAAATGCCAGAACTATCTCTGTATGAGACTTGGCAGTTTGAAAACTTGACGCTTGTATCAGAATGTCGTCTAGGTACGGAGTCACCGCTATGCCTCGCGGTCTTAGTACCGCCAGAAGTGAGCCCAGAACTTTTGTAAAGATTCTTGGAGCCGTAGCTAATCCGAAGGGAAGAGCTACAAACTGGTAATGCCTGTCTAGGAAAGCAAATCTTAGGTACCGATAATGATCCTTGTGAATCGGTATGTGAAGGTAGGCATCCTTTAAATCCACTGTGGTCATGTACTGACCCTCTTGGATCATGGGAAGGATGGTTCGAATAGTTTACATTTTGAATGATGGAACTCTTAGAAATTTGTTTAGGATTTTTAAGTCCAAGATTGGTCTGAAGGTTCCCTCTTTCTTGGGAACCACAAATAGATTTGAATAGAATCCCTGCCCGTGTTCCGTCCGTGGAACTGGGTGGATCACCCCCATTAGTAAAAGGTCTTGTACACAGCGTAGAAACGCCTCTTTCTTTATTTGGTTTGCTGATAACCTTGAAAGATGAAATCTCCCTCGTGGAGGAGAAGTTTTGAAGTCCAGGAGATATCCCTGAGATATGATCTTCAACGCCCAGGGATCCTGGACATTTCTTGCCCAAGCCTGGGCGAAGAGAGAAAGTCTGCCCCCCACTAGATCCGTTTCCGGATAGGGGGCCCTCTCTTCATGCTGTCTTGGGGGCAGCAGCAGGTTTCTTGGCCTGCTTGCCCTTGTTCCAGGACTGGTTAACTTTCCAGCCCTGCCTGTAACGAGCAACAGCTCCTTCCTGTTTTGGAGCGGAGGAAGTTGATGCTGCTCCAGCCTTGAAGTTACGAAAGGCACGAAAATTAGACTGTTTGGCCTTTGATTTGGCCCTGTCCTGAGGTAGAGCATGGCCCTTACCTCCCGTAATGTCAGCTATAATTTCTTTCAAGCCGGGCCCGAATAAGGTCTGCCCTTTGAAAGGAATATTAAGCAATTTAGATTTAGAAGTCACGTCAGCTGACCAGGATTTAAGCCATAGCGCTCTGCGCGCTTGGATGGCGAATCCGGAGTTCTTAGCGGTAAGTTTGGTTAAATGTATGACGGCATCAGAAACAAATGCGTTAGCTAGCTTAAGTGCTTTAAGCTTGTTCATAATTTCATCCAATGGAGCTGTGCGAATGGCCTCTTCCAGAGACTCAAACCAGAATGCCGCCGCAGCAGTGACAGGCGCAATGCATGCAAGGGGCTGTAAGATAAAACCTTGTTGAACAAACATTTTCTTAAGGTAACCCTCTAATTTCTTATCCATTGGATCTGAAAAGGCACAACTATCCTCCACCGGGATAGTGGTACGCTTAGCTAAAGTAGAAACTGCTCCCTCCACCTTAGGGACCGTCTGCCATAAGTCTCGTGTGGTGGCGTCTATAGGAAACATTTTCCTAAATATGGGAGGAGGGGAAAAGGGCACACCAGGTCTATCCCACTCCTTGCTAATAATCTCTGTAAGCCTTTTAGGTATAGGAAACACGTCAGTACACACCGGTACCGCATAGTATCTATCCAACCTACATAATTTTTCTGGAATTGCAACCGTGTTACAATCATTCAGAGCCGCTAATACCTCCCCTAGCAATATGCGGAGGTTCTCAAGCTTAAATTTAAAATTAGAAATCTCTGAATCCAGTCTCCCTGGATCAGATCCGTCACCCACAGAATGAAGCTCTCCGTCTTCATGTTCTGCAAACTGTGACGCAGTATCTGACATGGCTCTCACCTCATCCGCGCGCTCTGTCCTTAATCCAGAGCTATCGCGCTTGCCTCTTAATTCTGGCAATTTAGATAATACTTCTGTCATAACAGTAGCCATGTCTTGCAAAGCGATTTGTAAGGGCCTCCCTGATGTACTTGGCGCCACAAAATCACGCACCTCCTGAGCGGGATGCGAAGGTACTGACACGTGAGGAGAGTTAGTCGGCATAACTTCCCCCTCGTTGTCTGGTGATAATTTCTTTACATGTAAAGATTGACTTTTATTTAAAGTAGCATCAATGCAATTAGTACATACATTTCTATTGGGCTCCACATTGGCCTTTAAACATAGTGAACAAAGAGATTCATCTGTGTCAGACATGTTTAAACAGACTAGCAATGAGACTAGCAAGCTTGGAAATACTTTTCTAAATAAATTTACAAGCAATAAAAAAAAACGCTACTGTGCCTTTAAGAAGCACAAAAAGCTGTCACAGTTGAAATAACAATGAACCAAAATAGTTATAGCAACCAATTTTTCACAGTAAATGTATTAAGTTAGCAAAGGATTGCACCCACCAGCAAATGGATGATTAACCCCTTAATACCCAAAAACGGATTAACAATTTAATAATTAACGTTTTTCTCACAGTCAAAACACACTGTCACAGGTCTGCTGTGACTGATTACCTCCCTCAAAATGAATTTTGGAGACCCCTGAGCTCTCTAGAGACGATCTGGATCATGGAGGATGAAGTAGACAGATTGTGACTGAATTTTTACTGCGCAAAAAAGCACTAAAATAGGCCCCTCCCACTCATATTACAACAGTGGGGAAGCTCAGAAAACTGTTTCTATGCAGAAAACAAAGATGGCCATGTGGTAAAAATCATGCCCCAATAAGTTTTATCACCAAGTACCTCACAAAAAACGATTAACATGCCAGTAAACGTTTTAAACATACATTTGAAAAGTTATGAATTGTTATTAATAAGCCTGCTACCAGTCGCTTTTACTGCAGTTAAGGCTCATACATTATTTCAGTATTAACAGTATTTTCAGAGTCAATTCCATTCCTTAGAAAAATACATTCAGTGTACACACACTCATCAGCCTAATACCAGTCGCTATCACTGCATTTAAGGCTGAACTTACTTTACATTGGTATCAGCAGTATTTTCTCAGTCAATTCCATTCCTCAGAAAAATAATTACTGCACATACCTCATTTGCAGGGGGGCCCTGCATGCTATTCCCCTTCTCTGAAGTTACCTCACTCCTCAGATGAGAACAGTCAGTGGATCTTAGTTACGTCTGCTAAGATCATAGAAAACGCAGGCAGATTCTTCTTCTAATGCTGCCTGAGAATAAACAGCACACTCCGGTGCCATTTAAAATAACAAACTTTTGATTGTAGAAATAACTAAGTTAAAAAACACCACAGACCTCTCACAGCGACCTATCTAGTTAGGCTGCAAGAGAATGACTGAATATGACATGTGAGGGGAGGAGCTATGTAGCAGCTCTGCTGGGTGATCCTCTTGCAGCTTCCTGTTAGGAAGAGATATATTCCATAAGTAATGGATGACCCGTGGACTGACTACACTTAACAAGAGAAATACTGATCTAACTTCATACAAAGGCTCTGTGTTAAATGTATTTCAGCAACAAGAAATGTCAGATGCAATGCTTCTCAAAGACCACAAGATGGTGACGTAAGGCTGTGTTGATACTGTTGCAGGCTATTTTGCAGCCCAATAATGTTTTCCAACAAAAAACTTTTCAAGGCCTTTCACTACTGTAAAACACACTGCTAGGATAATAAAGCACTTTAGTGTGTCAAACCCTTCAGGTACTGATATATGACAGCTAATTTGCAGTTCCAGCAGCAAGGTATGCAAAGGGAGATCCCCCTATAAATGTGCAGGTCACAAATTAAAATAGTGAAAACAAGGGCCTAAGGTTTAGACTAGCAAGTGTCCTAGGGGAAGCCCCAGTGTTTTTCCCTTCGTTTTTTAAAAAATTATTTTTCTTAGAAATAACTTGCCCAAGATGTCGTGGGGCAGAGCAGGCTTGATTTGATTTATTTATTTAATTGCAGGGCTGCATGGGGACTGTCTGAGGTGCGTGTTCACCCATTAATCTTACCGGCCTCTAGTTGTGGCTGACCCGGTCTGTGAGGCACCTTAAGCCACAGGGGTGTAAACGATCCCCGTGCAGATTCCCCCGGCGGTGCGTTCAGTTGTTTGGGTTCCTTCAGAGCAGATTATTGATAGCAGGGCGGGGAGGGCTCCTCCAAGATGGCGCCCGCAAGTGACTTTGCGCACCGTTGCGCAGTATCAGAGTCCTTCCCGGGACAAGGGCGATCTCTGGCCCTTCACAGTGCTTGGTCAGCTGGGGGGTCACAGGGCATGTAACCCAGCAAGACCGGATTGTGGGAGGAACGGCTGGCAGCAAAATATATGGGTTTTTTTAACAGGCAAGACGCAGAGCTCTTCTCCTCTGCTCAGACCTTTGTAGGTTTTAGTGGAAACGGAGATAAGAGGATCAAGAGTATCTGTGTATAGTCACTTAGTATTTTGAAACATAAATATATCAATACACAAGTGCATAATTCTCTAGGGAGGCTAGATGCGTGGCCACACATAAGGTAATAGCAAACCTCTATAAGTAAGCAAAAGCAGTCAGATTTCATAGCTGCCAAGTCAAGCAGCCCGGACTTATGATGTGCCAGAAAACATACAGAGTGTTATAGATTATCCTAAGTAGGAAGACCCTTTATAGATTATAAAGCTGCAATTTGGTTGTAATATCTTTTAAATTCCACAGTATGCAGATGGAAAGTGAAGCAGAGTAAGGTTGCAGTCGAAGAACAAAGCACATAAAGCATAGAGATTAATAATGCGAAATAGATATGCAGGAGGATACCTCTTTAGTGATTCCGTACCCCTCTGTCAACTGCACCCGTTCGCTGTATATACAGCAACATTCAGATGCTCAGCTTGTCATAAGTGCTTTTTCACGTATAGATGCTCCTTACAGAACCGCCACCACGGCTTGCTGTAAAGTCCACTATGCAGCCCTGAGGAAGCCCCGTCTCTGGCAATTGGCTGACCAACCCACGTCATCTGACATGCCGGTCTGATTGTTTGGCGGAGTATATGATCAATCACGCTGAAGTTAAAGCAAGCCCAAGCAAGTGCAAGTTTAACGCTGCTAACTGTATCCCGCAATTGGTCTGCTTAAAGGACGTTACAGCAAGCCGTGGTGGCGGTTCTATAAGGAGCATCTATACATGAAAAAGCAATAATGACAAGCCGAGTATCTGAATGCTGCTGTATATATAGCGAACAAGTGCAGTTGACAGAGGGGTACGGAATCGCTAAAGAGGTATCCTCCTGCATCTCTATTTCGCATTATTAATCTCTATGCTTTATGTGCTTTGTTCTTCGACTGCAACTTTGCGGGATCTAAAAGACATTCCAACCAAATTGCAGCTTTATAATCTATAAAGGGACTTCCTCCTTAGGATAACCTATAACACACTGGATGTTGTCTAACACACCATATGTCCGGGCTGCTTGACTTAGCAGCTATGAAATCTGACTCTGCTTTTGCTTACTTAGGCCTAGATTTGGAGTTTGGCGTTAGCCGTGAAAACCAGCGTTAGAGGCTCCTAACGCTGGTTTTAGGCTAACTCTGGTATTTGGAGTCACTCAAAAAAGGGTCTAACGCTCACTTTTCAGCCGCGACTTTTCCATTCCGCAGATCCCCTTACGTAAATTGCGTATCCTATCTTTTCAATGGGATTTTTCTAACTCCGGTATTTAGAGTCGTGGCTGAAGTGAGCGTTAGAACTCTAATGACAAAACTCCAGCCGCAGGAAAAAAGTCAGTAGTTAAGAGCTTTCTGGGCTAACGCCGGTTCATAAAGCTCTTAACTACTGTACTCTAAAGTACACTAACACCCATAAACTACCTATGTACCCCTAAACCGAGGTCCCCCCACATCGCTGACACTCGATTAAAATTTTTTAACCCCTAATCTGCCGACCGCCACCTACGTTATCCTTATGTACCCCTAATCTGCTGCCCCTAACACCGCCGACCCCTATATTATATTTATTAACCCCTAATCTGCCCCCCACAACGTCGCCTCCACCTGCCTACACTTATTAACCCCTAATCTGCCGAGCGGACCTGAGCGCTACTATAATAAAGTTATTAACCCCTAATCTGCCTCACTAACCCTATAATAAATAGTATTAACCCCTAATCTGCCCTCCCTAACATCGCAGACACCTAACTTCAATTATTAACCCCTAATCTGCCGACTGGAGCTCACCGCTATTCTAATAAATGTATTAACCCCTAAAGCTAAGTCTAACCCTAACACTAACACCCCCCTAAATTAAATATAATTTACATCTAACGAAATTAATTAACTCTTATTAAATAAATTATTCCTATTTAAAGCTAAATACTTACCTGTAAAATAAAGCCTAACATAGCTACAATATAAATTATAATTACATTGTAGCTATTTTAGGATTAATATTTATTTTACAGGCAACTTTGTAATTATTTTAACCAGGTACAATAGCTATTAAATAGTTAAGAACTATTTAATAGTTACCTAGTTAAAATAATTACAAAATTACCTGTCAAATAAATCCTAACCTAAGTTACAATTAAACCTAACACTATACTATCAATACATTAATTAAATACAATACCTACAATTACCTACAATTAAACCTAACACTACACTATCAATACATTAATTAAATACAATACCTACAATTACCTACAATTAAACCTAACACTACACTATCAATACATTAATTAAATACAAAACCTACAAATAACTACAATGAAATAAACTAACTAAAGTACAAAAAATAAAAAAATATCTACAAACATAAGAAAAATATTACAACAATTTTAAACTAATTACACCTACTCTAAGCCCCCTAATAAAACAACAAAGCCCCCCAAAATAAAAAATGCCCTACCCTATTCTAAATTACTAAAGTTAAAAGCTCTTTTACCTTACCAGCCCTGAACAGGGCCCTTTGCGGGGCATGCCCCAAGAAGTTCAGCTCTTTTGCCTGTAAAAAAAACATACAATACCCCCCCCCAACATTACAACCCACCACCCACATACCCCTAATCTAACCCAAACCCCCCTTAAATAAACCTAACACTAAGCCCCTGAAGATCTTCCTACCTTGTCTTCACCATACCAGGTTCACCGATCGGTCCTGAAGAGCTCCTCCGATGTCCTGATCCAAGCCCAAGCGGGGGGCTGAAGATGTCCATGATCGGTCTTCATCCAAGCGGGGCAGAAGAGGTCTTCCATCCGATTGAAGTCTTCATCCAGGCGGCATCTTCTATCGACATCCATCTGGAACGGAGCTGCAGCATCCTGAAGACCTCCGACGCGGAACATCCATCCTGGCCGACGACTGAACGACGAATGACGGTTCCTTTAAATGACGTCATCCAAGATGGCGTCCCTCGAATTCCGATTGGCTGATAGGATTCTATCAGGATACTTTAGTTAGTTTATTTCATTGTAGTTATTTGTATTTGTAGTGTTAGGTTTAATTGTAGGTAATTGTAGGTATTTTATTTAATTAATTTAATGATAGTATAGTGTTAGGTTTAATTGTAACTTAGGTTAGGATTTATTTGACAGGTAATTTTGTAATTATTTTAACTAGGTAACTATTAAATAGTTCTTAACTATTTAATAGCTATTGTACCTGGTTAAAATAATTACAAAGTTGCCTGTAAAATAAATATTAATCCTAAAATAGCTACAATGTAATTATAATTTATATTGTAGCTATATTAGGATTTATTTTACAGGTAAGTATTTAGCTTTAAATAGGAATAATTTATTTAATAAGAGTTAATTAATTTCGTTAGATGTAAATTATATTTAACTTAGGGAGGTGTTACTGTTAGGGTTAGACTTAGCTTTAGGGGTTAATACATTTATTAGAATAGCGGTGAGCTTCGGTCGGCAGATTAGGGGTTAATAATTGAAGTTAGGTGTCGGCGATGTTAGGGAGGGCAGATTAGGGGTTAATACTATTTATTATAGGGTTAGTGAGGCGGATTAGGGGTTAATAACTTTATTATAGTAGCGCTCAGGTCCGCTCGGCAGATTAGGGGTTAATAAGTGTAGGCAGGTGGAGGCGACGTTGTGGGGGGCAGATTAGGGGTTAATAAATATAATATAGGGGTCGGCGATGTTAGGGCAGCAGATTAGGGGTACATAGGGATAATGTAAGTAGCGACGGTGTCCGGAGCGGTAGATTAGGGGTTAATAATAATATGCAGGGGTCAGCGATAGCGGGGGCGGCAGAATAGGGGTTAATACATGTAAGGTTAGGGGTGTTTAGACTCGGGGTACATGTTAGAGTGTTAGGTGCAGACGTAGGAAGTGTTTACGCATAGCAAACAATGGGGCTGCGTTAGGAGCTGAACGCGGCTTTTTTGCAGGTGTTAGGTTTTTTTTCAGCTCAAACAGCCCCATTGTTTCCTATGGGGGAATCGTGCACGAGCACGTTTTTGAGGCTGGCCGCTTGCGTAAGCAACTCTGGTATCGAGAGTTGAAGCTGCGTTAAATATGCTCTACGCTCCTTTTTTGGAGCCTAACGCAGCCTTTATGTGGACTCTCAATACCAGAGTTATTTTTATGGTGCGGCCAGAAAAAAGCCGGCGTTAGCTACGCGGGTCCTTACCGACAAAACTCTAAATCTAGGCCTTATAGAGGTTTGCTATTACCTTATGCGTGGCCACGCATCTAGCCTCCTTAGAGAATTATGCACCTTTGTATTGATGTATTTATGTTTCAAAATACTAAATGACTATGCACAGATCCTCTTGATCCTCTTATCTCAGTTTCCACTAAAACCTACAAAAGGTCTGAGAAATCCAAATGGGTGACATTGATCTGTGCTTATTCAGTTATAACAGTCTTTGCATATCTGAATTATACCTTTTCTCCTGGTAGGAACTACCTCTATTAAGTTTCAGTATCTGCCTATTAGTTCACTAGGGCCGGTCCTAGTATTTTACACGAAGATGTACTTTGTATTTTAATTACGATATTTAAGAATCCAGTGTTTTTTGGATTCTGTCAGCTCAAACAGGCCCGAGCTCGACACTGTGCACAAATAAACTGATTTTGATACTATATTTCGAGAGTGTTGCTAAATTTTTTTTACTTTAAAAGAGTGCTGAATTCCCAGTCTTTTTTAGTGATATTATTATATCTCACTATACCTCCCTTTCCCGAGTACTTAGATATACATATTTTTTTTATTATTTTTTTTTTTTTTACAACCTCAGGGTTCATTCCAGTAAAAAGTTATTTAAAGAAATATTCAGAAGAAGCCTGGGATTAAAACACTACATATAATACTGTTGTATTTCACACTGCAAGAACAGGTTAAACTTAAAAGAGACAGTCTAGTCAAAATTATACTTTCATGATTCAGATAGGACATGCAATTTTAAACAAATTCTAAATGAACTTTTATCAATAAATTTGCTTTGTTCTTTTTGTATTCTTTGTTAAACGCTAAACCTAAGTAGGCTCATGAAAAGCCCATGAAAGCTGCCTCTTATCTCAGTGCATTTTGAAAGTTTTTCATAACTAGACCACGCTAGTTCATGTGTGTCATATAGATAACATTGTGCTCACTCCCACAAAGTTATTTACGAGTCTCTACTAATTGGCTAAAATGCAAGTTTTTCAAAAGAACTGAAATAATTGGGCAGTCTGCAGAGGCTTTGATACAAGGTTATCACAGAGGTAAAAAGTATATTAATATAAGTGTTGGTTATGCAAAACTGGGGAATGGGTAATAAAGGGATTATAGTTTTAAACAATAAAAATTCTGTTGTCCCTTTTTGCACCCATGCAGAAACACACTTTTTTTTAATAAACTGTGTATGTTATGTTATATAAATATATAACCAATATAATACACACCCATTTAAATATTTTTTTCTTTGTTATGCATCACAAAGGCTGAAGCTTTCCCAAATGAGTTAAAGTGATATACACAGTATTATGAAAATGTCCTGGCAAGGGTCCACAACTCATTTTCAGAATACTGTGCATGGGAAATGTTTCAGCCTCTGATGTGCATACACACCTTTATTAAAGAATTGTTGAGTCCTGCCTTACCTTTTCTGCTTTGTGCTGTCACCCTGCACCTCACTGAAGTTCAGGATGTGGGAGGAAAGTTAAGAGAGAGGATAGAACGGAACAGTGACAACTAGAGGCACAACATTTTAACTGGACTGCACACATGCTACATTTTCTGCGATGACATTGCAGATAGCAGCACGTTCTGCCTTAGAGATGCACACTATACTTACCTAGGGTACCCCCTAAACAACAAAAACAAACAAAAAATATAATAAAAAATAATTTAGGACTGAAATGCTTTCCGATTTTAAACTGACCCTAAAGTGGAACTATCAGCGATTTTCATCATTACATTACGACTTAAGATTTAAGTCGAAGGATCAAGAATGTGCAAAATGTTTATATATGTACATGTACCTTGTAAAGTGATCTAGAGATCAGTTTTTGTTCCAAGGAGCTAGAACCATCAGTAGCTGAGATAATGAGGTTTCCGTAAACATCTATATAACCAAAAAGTGTCGAGCACCATGAGACAAAGATGGCTGCCGTGGTTAAACCAAGTAAAATAAACATAAAAAACTGGTGGCTTTGCAACACAGAGGTAATAACTAAAAAAAAAAAAAATAGAGATATGAAAATTAAAAAATGTTTAAGAAACAGTTGTTGGTCCACTTGCGCTAGATTGACCCTTTTGCGTAAAAGTGTGCTTCCAAGATAGGCTAAAAAGCAAATTCAGTAACCAGCAAAATCAAATAACTGGTTTATGCAACTTGCAGCATTTTGAAAACCTAGGTTACATATTCTACTTGTTGGTCTCTCTAGGGAGGATGGGACAAAACACAATTTTTACACAAAATCAATAAGTATTTAAAGCTCCTTAAAGGGACTTAATACTCATATGCTAAATCACTTGAGAGCATAACTGCAAAAAGTTGACAAGAAAATATAACCTGAACATCTCTATGTAAAAAGCAGAAGATATTTTATGTGAAAACGTCTTCAGCTTACCAGAGTTAGTGCTCTGTAAAACAGTTATACTTCAGCTCCTCTCCAACTGCAAGCTTTAAAAAAAAAAGCCCACCAGCAGTGCTGATGTCATGGTTTGATTGGCTGTGATCTCATTAGATTTAACTAAAATCTTGTGAGATTATATAGCAAACTTCCTTAAACTTATTAGTAAAATAATATGACTGTGCATGCACATGCCAGATGCACACTCCCTTGCAAGTTCTGGGACTAGCATCCTGATTGGCTGCTTAAAAGTCTCTATACAGTGGGGTGTGAAAACAGAGGACATTTTGAGGTAAAATAACTTCATTTTTTACAGAGATATCTGTTCAGGTGATCTTTTCGATTTCGCTTTTTACAGCTATGCTGCAACACTTTCAAGTGCTTCAACATTTGGGTATCATGTCCCTTTAAAATATAGACACACACACACACATATATATATATATATATATATATATATATATATATATATATATATATATATATATATATATATATATATATATTTACATATACATACACACACACATATACACACACACAAGAAAGCATTTTGTGCATGTCAGTGGGTCTTATCACCAATTCTAGCAAGCTTCTGACTTGTGCCTGACTTTATTTACAAACTAAAGCACCTTTATTTTTATTTATCTTTTATATAAAGGGTAATATAAAACATGCTTAAAAAGCTACCCACTTACAGTCCAGTGAAAACATAAGTCTTAGCATAAGTCTTTTTACTTGACTGACATTGTATTAACTTTATTTTTATGATACAATGCATGGTTAAAATAGCCTGAGAATAAACGGGACAAAACTACTCCTTTAAATGCACCACAAAACACTATTATTTGCGAAGCATAATATCAACAAAAATAAGATCTGCCACATTTGGTTTGTTCTCTTGGTATTCTTTGTTTAAAGCTAAACCTAGGTAGGCTCATATACTAATTTCTAAGCCCTTGAAAGTCGCCTCTTATTTCAGTGCAATTTGAAAGTTTTTCATAGCTAGACCACGCTAATTCATGTGTGTCATATAGATAACATTAAGCTCGCTCCCACAAAGTTATTTATGAGTCTGCACTCATTGGCTAAAATACAAAACTTTCAAAAAGAACTGAAATAATTGGGCAATCTGCAGAGGCTTAGATACAGGTAATCACAGAGGTAAAAAACAGAATTTATGCTTACCTGATAAATTACTTTCTCCAACGGTGTGTCCGGTCCACGGTGTCATCCATTACTTTTGGGATATTCTCCTCCCCCACAGGGAAAGGCAAGGAGAGCACACAGCAAGAGCTGTCCATATAGTCCCTCCCAGGCTCCGCCCCCCAGTCATTCGACCGACGGTTAGGAGAAAAAAAGGAGAAACTATAGTGTGCCGTGGTGACTGTAGTGTATAGAGAAAGAAATTCTTCAAACCCGATTAAAAAACCAGGGCGGGCCGTGGAACGGACACACCGTTGGAGAAAGTAATTTATCAGGTAAGCATAAATTCTGTTTTCTCCAACATTGGTGTGTCCGGTCCACGGTGTCATCCATTACTTGTGGGAACCAATACCAAAGCTTTAGGACACGGATGAAGGGAGGGAGCAAATCAGGTTACCTAAACACAAGGCACCACGGCTTGCAAAACCTTTCTCCCAAAAATAGCCTCCGAAGAAGCAAAAGTATCAAATTTGTAGAATTTGGACAAAGTGTGCAGAGAAGACCAGGTCGCTGCCTTACATATCTGATCAACAGAAGCCTCGTTCTTGAAGGCCCATGTGGAAGCCACAGCCCTAGTAGAGTGAGCTGTGATTCGTTCAGGAGGCTGCCGTCCGGCAGTCTCGTAAGCCAATCGTATGATGCTTTTCAGCCAAAAGGAAAGAGAGGTAGCAGTAGCTTTTTTGACCTCTCCTCTTGCCAGAATAAACTACAAACAGAGAAGACGTTTGTCTGAAATCCTTTGTTGCTTCTAAATAGAACTTTAAAGCACGGACTACATCTAAATTGTGTAACAAGCGTTCCTTCTTTGAAACTGGATTCGGACACAAAGAAGGCACAACTATTTCCTGGTTAATATTCTTGTTGGAAACAACCTTTGGAAGGAAACCAGGTTTAGTACGCAAAACAACCTTATCTGAATGGAACACCAGATAGGGCGGATTACACTGCAGAGCAGATAATTCAGAAACTCTTCTAGCAGAAGAATAGCAACCAAAAACAGAACTTTCTAAGATAACAACTTGATATCTATGGAATGTAAGGGTTCAAACGGAACCCCTTGAAGAACTGAAAGAACCAAATTTAGACTCCAGGGAGGAGTCAAGGGTCTGTAAACAGGCTTGATCCTGACCAAAGCCTGAACAAAAGCTTGAACATCTGGCACAGCTGCCAGTTGTTTGTGTAACAAGACAGATAAAGCAGAAATCTGTCCTTTTAGAGAACTCTCTGATAATCCCTTATCCAAACCTTCTTGGAGAAAGGAAAGGATCCTAGGAATTTTAATCTTACTCCATGAGAATCCCTTGGATTCACACCAACAGATATATCTTTTCCATATTTTATGGTAATCTTTCTAGTCACAGGTTTTCTGGCTTGTACCAAAGTATCTATCACAGAATCCGAAAACCCACGCTTAGACAAAATCAAGCGTTCAATTTCCAAGCAGTCAGCTGGAGAGAAACTAGATTTGGATGTTCGAATGGACCTTGTATTAGAAGATCCTGTCTCAAAGGTAGCTTCCATGGTGGAGCCGATGACATATTCACCAGGTCTGCATACCAAGTCCTGCGTGGCCACGCAGGAGCTATCAAAATCACTGAGGCCTTCTCTGTTTGATCCTGGCTACCAGCCTGGGAATGAGAAGGAACGGTGGAAACGCATAAGCTAGGTTGAAAGTCCAAGGCGCCACTAATGCATCCACTAGAGTCGCCTTGGGATCCCTGGATCTGGACCCGTAGCAAGGAACCTTGAAGTTCTGATGAGACGCCATCAGATCCATGTCTGGAATGCCCCATAATTGGGTCAACTGGGCAAACACCTCCGGGTGGAGTTCCCACTCCCCCGGATGAAAGGTCTGATGACTCAGATAATCCGCCTCCCAGTTTTCCACTCCTGGGATGTGGATCGCAGACAGGTGGTAGGAGTGATCCTCCGCCCATTTGATGATCTTGGTCACCTCTCTCATCGCCAGGGAACTCCTTGTTCCCCCCTGATGGTTGAAGTAAGCAACAGTCATCATGTTGTCTGATTGGAATCTTATGAATCTGGCCTTTGCTAGTTGAGGCCAAGCCCGGAGAGCATTGAATATCGCTCTCAGTTCCAGGATATTTATCGGGAGAAGAGACTCTTCCCGAGACCATAGACCCTGAGCTTTCAGGGAATCCCAGACCGCGCCCCAGCCTAATAGACTGGCGTCGGTCGTGACAATGACCCACTCTGGTCTGCGGAAGCTCATTCCCTGGGACAGGTGATCCTGAGTCAGCCACCAACGGAGTGAGTCTCTGGTCTTCTGATCTACTTGAATCACTGGAGACAAGTCTGTATAGTCCCCATTCCACTGTTTGAGCATGCACAGTTGTAATGGTCTTAGATGAATTCGCGTAAAAGGAACTATGTCCATTGCTGCAACCATCAACCCTACTACTTCCATGCACTGAGCTATGGAAGGCCGTAGAACAGAGTGAAGAACTTGACAAGCGTTTAGAAGCTTTGACTCTCTGACATCTGTCAGGAAAATCTTCATTTCTAAAGAATCTATTATTGTTCCCATCTTGTTGACAGAGACGGGGAACTTTTTTCTATGTTCACCTACCACCCGTGAGATCTGAAAGGCTAGAACAATGTCTGTGTGAGCCTTTGTCTTTGAAAGAGACGACGCTTGAATTAGGATGTCGTCCAAGTAAGGTGCCACTGCAATGCCCCTGGGTCTTAGAACCGCTAGAAGGGACCCGAGCACCTTTGTGAAAATCCTTGGAGCAGTGGCTAGTCCGAATGGGAGAGCCACAATAGGTAATGTTTGTCCAGAAAGGCGAACCTTAGGAACTGATGATGATCTTTGTGGATAGGAATATGCAGATACGCATCCTTTAGATCGACGGTAGTCATAAATTGACCCTCCTGGATTGTAGGTAAAATCAATTTGAGTAAAAACCCCTGACCTTGTTCCACAGTTGGAACTGGGAGTATCACTCCCATCTTTAACAGGTCTTCTACACAATGTAAGAATGCCTGTCTCTTTACTTGGTTTGAAGATAAGTGAGACATGTGGAACCTTCCCCTTGGGGGTAGTTCCTTGAATTCTAGAAGATAACCCTGAGCGACTATTTCTAGTGCCCTGGGATCCTGAACATCTCTTGCCCAAGCCTGAGCAAAGAGAGAGAGTCTGCCCCCTACTAGATCCGGTTCTGGATCGGGGGCTACCTCTTCATGCTGTCTTGGTAGCAGCAGCAGGTTTCTTGGCCTGTTTACCCTTGTTCCAGCCTTGCATTGATTTCCAAGCTGGTTTAGTCTGGGAAGCGTTACCCTCTTGTCTAGAGGCTGCCGAGTTGGAAGCCGGTCCGTTCCTGAAATTGCAAAAGGAACGAAAATTGGACTTATTCTTAGCCTTGAAAGGTTTATCTTGTGGGAGGGCATGGCCCTTTCCCCCAGTGATGACTGAAATAATCTCTTTCAATTCTGGCCCAAAAGGGGTCTTACCTTTGAAAGGGGTATTAAGCAATTTTGTCTTGGAAGATACATCCGCCGACCAAGACTTTAGCCAGAGCGCTCTGCGCGCCACAATTGTAAACCCTGAATTTTTTGCCGCTAACCTCGCTAACTGCAAAGCGGCGTCTACAATAAAGGAATTAGCTAACTTAAGTGCGTAAATTCTGTCCATGACTTCCTCATACGGAGTCTCCCTACTGAGCGACTTTTCCAGTTCCTCGAACCAGAACCACGCCTCTGTAGTGACAGGAATAATGCACGAAATAGGTTGAAGGAGGTAACCTTGCTGTACAAAAATCTTTTTAAGCAAACCCTCCAATTTTTTATCCATAGGATCTTTGAAAGCACAATTGTCCTCAATAGGAATGGTCGTGCGCTTGGCTAGAGTAGAAAACTCCCCCTCGACCTTAGGGACTGTTTGCCATGTGTCCTTCCTGGGGTCGACCATAGGGAACAATTTCTTAAATATAGGAGGAGGGACAAAAGGTATGCCTGGCTTCTCCCACTCCTTATTCACTATGTCCGCCACCCGTTTAGGTATCGGAAAAGCATCAGGGTGCACAGGGACCTCAAGGAACTGTCCATCTTGCACAATTTTTCTGGGTTGACCAGATTGTCACAATCATCCAGAGTAGATAGCACCTCCTTAAGTAATGCGCGGAGATGCTCTAATTTAAATTTAAATATCACAACATCAGGTTCTGCCTGCTGAGAAATTCTTCCTGTATCAGAAATTTCCCCATCTGACAAACCCTCCCTCACTGCCACTTCAGATTGGTGTGAGGGTATGACAGAAAAATTATCATCAGCGCCCTCCTGCTCTACAGTGTTTAAAACAGAGCAATCGCGCTTTCTCTGAAATGCTGGCATTTTGGATAAAATATTAGCTATGGAGTTATCCATTACTGCCGTCAATTACTGCATAGTAACAAGCATTGGCGCGCTAGAAGTACTAGGGGTCGCCTGCGCGGGCATAACTGGTATAGACACAGAAGGAGATGATGTAGAACTATGTCTACTTCCTTCATCTGAGGAATCATCCTGGGCAACTTTACAATTTGTGACAGTTCTGTCCTTACTTTGTTTGGACGCAATGGCACAATTATCACACTATATTTGAAGGGGGAACCACATTGGCTACCATACATACAGAACATGATCTATCTGAAGGTACAGACATGTTAAACAGGCTTAAACTGGTTAATAAAGCACAAAAACCGTTTTAAAACAAAACCGTTACTGTCTCTTTAAATGTTAAACAGGGCACACTTTATTACTGAATATGTGAAAAACTATGAAGGAATTATCCAATCTTTACCAAATTTCACCACAGTGTCTTAATACATTTAAAGTATTGCACCCCAATTTTCAAGCTGTTAACCCTTAAAATGTGGAAACCGGAGCCGTTTTTAATTTTAACCCCCTTACAGTCCCAGCCCCAGCCTTTGCTGCAACTTCACCAATCCCAGGGGGGTATATGATACCAAATGAAGCCTTCTAGGAACGTTTTTAGTGGATTCCAGACCCTCACACATGCAGCTGCATGTACTAAACTCAAAATTAACAGCACAGTAATGGCGCGAAAATGAGGCTCTGCCTACTACAGAGAAAGGCCCTTCCTGACTGGGAAGGTGTCTTAACAAGTGCCTGGTGCTAAAAACGTTCCCCCATGTTATAAAAGTGTGAAATACAACTTCAAACTGCATATAATACTTAAATAAAGCAATCGATTTAGCCCCTAAAAGTGTCTACCAGTTTATAGCCCATAATAAGCCCTTTATTCTGTTTGAGACTAAGAAAATGGCTTACCGATCCCCATGAGGGGAAAATGACAGCCTTCCAGCATTACACAGTCTTGTTAGAAATATGGCTAGTCATACCTTAAGCAGAAGAGCCTGCTAACTGTTTCCCCCAACTGAAGTTATCTCATCTCAACAGTCCTATGTGGAAACAGCAAACGATTTTAGTAACTGCTGCTAAAATCATAATCCTCTCACAAACAGAAATTTTCATCTCTTTCTGTTTCAGAGTAAATAGTACATACCAGCACTATTTTAAAATAACAAACTCTTGATAGAAGAATAAAAAACTACAACTAAACACCACAAACTCCTCACCATCCCCGAGGATGAATGACTGGGGGGCAAGGAGAATGACTGGGGGGGGCGGAGCCTGGGAGGGACTATATGGACAGCTCTTGCTGTGTGCTCTCCTTGCCTTTCCCTGTGGGGGAGGAGAATATCCCACAAGTAATGGATGACACCGTGGACCGGACACACCAATGTTGGAGAAACTTAAATTATGTTTACCTGATAATTTTCTTTTCTTCAGATGGAAAGAGTCCACAGCTGCATTCATTACTTTTGGGAATTCAGAACCTGGCCACCAGGAGGAGGCAAATACACCCCACCCGAAGGCTTAAATACCCCTTCCACTTCCCTCATCCCCCAGTCATTCTGCCGAGGAACAAGGAACAGTAGAAGAAATATCAGGGTGAAAAGGTGCCAGAAGAACAGAAATAACGGACGCCCCACAGAAAAACACAGGCGGGGAGCTGTGGACTCTTTCCATCTGAAGAAAAGAAAATGATCAGGTAAGCATTTTTTCTTCATAAATGGAAAGAGTCCACAGCTGCATTCATTACTTTTGGGAATACCCAAGCTATAGAGGACACTGAATGCTAAAACAAGAGGGTACAAAAGGCGGCCTCATTCTGAGGGCACCAGGCCTACAATCCCTACCCACAAAAACCCTGCTTCATCCGAAGCCGAGGAAACTTTGAAAAGAAAAAGGCCCCAAGGACACTGACCTGCAGATAATCCATAGCCTTGCTAGAGACCGCAGAAAAGACTCAACTGAGCAAACACGGCTCCAGGAGACACTGTCGCCCCCTGTAGTCGGTCTCCAAACAACACACCCCTTACCAGAGAAAGGGATCAACTACCGTCAATTCCCAAATGGGAGAAGACCTAAAAGAAAAAAAACAAGGATTCCGAAAAGGGACCCCAAATAGGGAGCAACAAGTTCCAAATAAAAATAAGGAACCCCTAGAACCGAGCCAAGCTCAGAGACCCTAACCGGTCTTGAGAAACAAGGAAGGCAACGACCAGACCCCAGATTGTACAGAAACCACAAGGTCTGAACAGAAAAGAAAACTTCTTCTAAATACAGTGTAACCACACCCTAAAGACAACCGAAGACTAAGTCCTCAAGTCACAAGATAACTCAGAATATCGAAATATTGAGAATCGAAACAGGTGCAGCAACCCAGAGAGACAAACACCTGAGTCAACACCACACGCCACAGTCATACCAGGATGACTCTGAAAATTGAATACTTGCCAGCAAGTAAAGAGCAGCTGAAGATAGATATCAAACCCTAAACCGTCAGACTGCTAAACATCCACTAAGCAGTGGACACGTAACAGGCTATCCAAAAGCCTCCAGTCCTTCTCACATACCTTGAACACTGAGAAAGCACAGAACGTCAAGGAGGCTCACCGACCTCAAATGACCCGAGGATGAACAATAGATCCCAGATCTTGCTCCAACCTCAGACCAGCCCAAGCGAATAGGCAAGTCTGAAAAACAGGGTAACGGAAAATACCCCAATCACCAGCCCCCAGGGAAGGATGGAATGGGGTGAACTCGGCCACCCCAACAGATCTTTAGTGCTAACCCAAAAAGCTCTTTCAAACAGGTACTCCCAAGGAGAACCCCATAGGAGATGGAACACAGAAAAAGGCAGCAGATCCCTATGAAGACCTAGCACACTCTATGCCCAACATGGAGACTTCAAGCTCCACAGATGGAACAGAACAACTCCAGAAGAGCAGACTGCTCTCCTTTACAGGATAAAAACACCTGTTCCAACCTCCTGCATCCATAGGAGGACAAGCTACCTCCCCAAAGGGAAGAACATATATAAGAACAGCGCACATGCTCACAATACATGAGCCCTAGTTTGATGAAAACAAAAGCCGAATGAAAATAATCCAGACGTCCTGATGAACACAGAAAGAACTCCCCCTGAAGAAAGGGGAGCATACCTCGTTCAAAGGACAAGGCAAGCCATAAGGAGCGTATCCAAATGTGCACCAAAAACCTGGCCAAGCTACTAACAGGCTTAACAGGCCAGTCCAAACGAGAGAGAACACCCCTTGCAGGAGTCCGACACTCTAAAAAGGAGCTAGGGCACGACAGAAGCACGCCAATATTCTAGAACCCAAGGGAGAACATTGAGGACAAAGTCACCCGAAGAGCGAGTAGAACAAAGGCTAGTCTCCATATCTTCCTCAGAGAACGTAACCAGAGGACCACACCCAAGGAAAAAGAATGCAGCGTATCCCAAACCCTGATAGAAAAACCGCTAAGCAAAGCTCGGAGAAGGAGACAACATAGCCTAACGTCCCTGATAGGGAAAAAACAAACTCCCGAAAGTAGGTAAACCACGCGGCCCTCCCAATAAGGCGGTCAAAACCGCTAAGGGGAAACGGACGAAGTCCAGAAATCTCGACCTGAAGGAAGAGAACTTCAAAAGGAACAAGACCAAAAAGGACAATTCCAAAGAGTCCCTGAAGGGCAAAACCGCCAGGAACCGGCGGCAAGGAGGCACTAAGACCTCCAAACCTCCAACCCAGGTGGGGAAGGAAACACTCTAATTTCCGACAAAAAATCGGAAACAACCGAGTGTGTCGCAGTGGAACTACACAGAGTCCCAGTCGACCAGCCTTAAGGCAAATAAGGACTGAACCAATCCACCATGCCTCACTGACCCTCAGGTCCTCTTAGAATGCTTAGCCAAAACTTGTAAAATAAAAACAAGAATAACACAAATAATAATGTGAAGCACTCTGCGCCCTAACCGGACCAGCCAGGCAGAACAGGCGTAATTTGTCTGGAAAAAAAGGCCGCAAAACAGAAGGATCTAAACCCAATCAGGACCAGCCTGAAACCAAGGATCAGTACTGTCAAGGCCGCATATAGTCACCCCAAAAGATTGAGAGATAAACGACAAAACATAGGACTAAACAACATGTCAAAGACCAGAACAAACTTCCGTAGAAGCAAACAGCGCAATAAAAATCGCGAGTATCGATTCCAGAAAAAAATTCGGAAGGAAATCTATAATAAACCTGAGCTCAAACCAAATAAAAAATCATCCTAACCGGATTAAAATAAAGGCTAAAGCAACCCGTAGGTTATCGCCCAAAAACAGACACACCCACAGGATCAGCCCAACAAGGATCCTGTTCTTCCAAGCTCAGAACTGGAAAGGGATACTCAAGAAACAAAATAAGAAGATTACGTCATCCTCATATCTAATTCTGCAAGCCATTCGAAGGAAAAGAGTGAGAATTCCCAGGTCCATTAAGGATGGGATCCTCCAACAATGCCAAAACATGCCTCAGTAGGACATGAAAGCGTGCCAGTCTATAACGAAAGGCACAGCATACCTTTGCCGGAGCAAAAGGCGACCACGGCCCAAAGGTTAACCCCCTGAACCCTCAGGGACAGTCGTCCCCCAGAGAGCTGAATAGGACCAGGCCTGAGGAGCCCTGGTTAACAGAACACGTACAATATCGTAAGCACACTTCTGGGAGTTGCAGATGCGTAAGTGCCATAAGTATGGACATGTGGAACCATGCCATAACCTCCGGAGGGAACAAGCCAGCTTCCAGAGAAGGATAAGAAAAATCTGCCTTACCTGCAGGCATAGTAAGAGAAGGGAACTTGCCACTAGAGGAACAGAACCCCCAGAGCTGGACGGCTCAGCGGCCCCCTGAATCCCCAATCCTGAGGAATTGAGCACTATAAAAAACATAATTTATGTAAGAACTTACCTGATAAATTCATTTCTTTCATATTAGCAAGAGTCCATGAGCTACTGACGTATGGGATATACATTCCTACCAGGAGGGGCAAAGTGTCCCAAACCTCAAAATGCCTATAAATACACCCCTCACCACACCCACAATTCAGTTTAACGAATATCCAAGAAGTGGGGTGATAAGAAAGGAGCGATAGCATCAAAAATAAGGAATTGGAAAAATTGTGCTTTATACAAAAAAATCATAACCACCACAAAAAGGGTGGGCCTCATGGACTCTTGCTAATATGAAAGAAATGAATTTATCAGGTAAGTTCTTACATAAATTATGTTTTCTTTCATGTAATTAGCAAGAGTCCATGAGCTAGTGACGTATGGGATAGCAGATACCCAAGATGTGGAACTTCCACGCAAGAGTCACTAGAGAGGGAGGGATAAAATAAAGACAGCCAATTCCGCTGAAAAAATAATCCACAACCCAAATCAAAAGTTTTAATCTTATAATGAAAAAAACTGAAATTATAAGCAGAAGAATCAAACTGAAACAGCTGCCTGAAGTACTTTTCTACCAAAAACTGCTTCAGAAGAAGAGAAAACATCAAAATGGTAGAATTTAGTAAAAGTATGCAAAGAAGACCAAGTTGCTGCTTTGCAAATCTGATCAACAGAAGCTTCATTCCTAAAAGCCCAGGAAGTAGAAACTGACCTAGTAGAATGAGCCGTAATCCTTTGAGGCAGGGACTTACCCGACTCCACATAAGCATGATGAATCAAAGACTTTAAGCCAAAGAAATGGCAGAAGCTTTCTGACCTTTCCTGGAACCAGAAAAGATAACAAATAGACTAGAAGTCTTTCAAAAATCTTTAGTAGCTTCAACATAATATTTCAAAGCTCTTACTACATCCAAAGAATGTAAAGATCTCTCTTCACAATGAAGGGACAACAATTTCTCTACTAATGTTGTTAGAATTCACAACCTTAGGTAAAAATTTAAATGAAGTCCGCAACACCGCCTTATCCTGATGAAAAATCAGAAAATGAGATTCACAAGAAAGAGCAGATAACTCAGAAACTCTTCTAGCAGAAGAGATGGCCAAAAGGAACAAAACTTTCCAAGAAAGTAATTAAATATCCAGAGAATGCATAGGTTCAAATGGAGGAGCCTGTAAAGCCCTCAGAACCAAATTAAGACTCCAAGGAGGAGAGATTGACTTAATGACAGGTTTGATACGAACCAAAGCCTGTACAAAACAATGAATATCAGGAAGATTAGCAATCTTTCTGTGAAAAAACAGAAAGAGCAGAGATTTGTCCTTTCAAAGAACTTGCAGACAAACCTTTATCCAAACCATCCTGAAGAAACTGTAAAATTCTAGGAATTCTAAAAGAATGCCAGGAGAATTTATGAGAAGAACACCAAGAAATGTAAGACTTCCAGACTTGATAATAAATCTTCCTAGACACAGATTTACAAGCCTGAACATAGTATTAATTACTGAGTCAGAGAAACCTCTATGACTAAGAATCAAGCGTTCAATTTCCATACCTTCAAATTTAATGATTTGAGATCCTGATGGAAAAATGGGCCTTGAGATAGAAGGTCTGGTCTTAACGGAAGTGTCCAAGGTTGGCAACTGGCCATCCGAATGAGATTCGCATACCAAAACCTGTGAGGCCATGCTGGAGCCACCAGCAGTACAAACGAACGTTCCATTAGAATTTTGGAAATCACTCTTGGAAGAACTAGAGGCGGAAAGATATACGCAGGATGATAATTCCAAGGAAGCGACAACGCGTCTACTGCTTCCGCCCGAGGATCCCTGGATCTGGACAGATACCTGGGAAGATTCTTGTTTAGATGAGAGGCCATCAGATCAATTTCTGGAAGTCCCCAGATTTGAACAATCTGAAGAAATACCTCTGGGTGAAGAGACCATTCGCCCGGATGTAACGTCTGGCGACTGAGATAATCCACTTCCCAATTGTCTACACCTGGGATGTGAACCGCAGAAATTAGACAGGAGCTGGATTCCGCCCATACAAGTATCCGAGATACTTCTTTCATAGCTTGAGTGCTGCGAGTCCCACCTTGATGATTGACATACGCCACGGTTGTGACATTGTCTGTCTGAAAACAAATAAACGATTCTCTCTTCAGAAGAGGCCAGAACTGAAGAGCTCTGAAAATCGCACGGAGTTCCAAAATGTTGATTGGTAATCTCGCCTCCTGAGATTCCCAAACCCCCTGCGCTGTCAGAGATCCCCATACAGCTCCCCAACCTGAAAGACTTGCATCTGTTGAGATTACAGTCCAGGTTGGAAGAACAAAAGAGGCCCCTTGAATTAGACGATGGTGATTCAACCACCAAGTAAGAGAAGATCGAACATTGGGATTTAAGGATATTATTTGTGATATCTTTGTATAATCCCTGCACGACTGGTTCAGCATACAAAGCTAAAAGATGTGAAAACGAGCAAAGGGGATCGCGTCCGATGCAGCAGTCATGAGACTTAGAATTTCCATGCACAAAGCTACCGAAGGGAACGATTGAGACTGAAGGTTTCAACAAGCTGAAACCAACTTCAGACGTCTCTTTTCTGTTAGCGACAAAGTCATGGACACTGAATCTATTTGAAAGCCCAAAAAGGTTACCTTTGTCTGAGGAATTAAAAAACTCTTTGGTAAATTGATCCTCCAACCATGTCTTTGAAGAAACGACACAAGTTGATTCGTATGAAATTCTGCAGAATGTAAAGACTGAGCAAGTACCAAGATATCGTCCAAATAAGGAAATACCGCAATACCCTGTTCTCTGATTACAGAGAGAAGGGCACCGAGAACCTTTGAAAAGATCCTTGGAGCTGTTGCTAGGCCAAACGGAAGGGCAACAAACTGTTAATGCTTGTCAAGAAAAGAGAATCTCAGAAACTGATAGTGATCTGGATGAATTGGAATATGAAGATATGCATCCTGTAAATCTATTGTGGACATATAATGCCCTTGCTGAACAAAAGGCAGAATAGTCCTTATAGTCACCATTTTGAATGTTGGTATCCTTACATAACGATTCAATATTTTTAGATCCAGAACTGGTCTGAAGGAATTCTCCTTCTTTGGTACAATGAATAGATTTGAGTAAAACCCCAGACCCCGTTCCAGAACTGGAACTGGCACAATTACCCCAGCCAACTCTAGATCTGAAACACATTTCAGAAATGCCTGAGCCTTCACTGGGTTTACTGGAATGCGAGAGAGAAAAAAATCTTCTCACAGGTGGTCTTACCTTGAAACCTATTCTGTACCCTTGAGAAACAATGTTCTGAATCCAAAGATTGTGAATCGAATTGATCCAAACATCTTTGAAAAATCGTAACCTGCCCCCTACCAGCTGTGCCGGAATGAGGGCCGCACCTTCATGCGGATTTGGGAGCTGGTTTTGACTTTCTAAAAGGCTTAGATTTATTCCAGACTGGAGAAGGTTTCCAAACGGAAACAGTTCCTTTAGGGGAAGGGTCAGGCTTCTGTTCCTTATTCTGACGAAAGGAACGAAAACGATTAGCAGCCCTGTATTTACCTTTAGATTTTTTTTGTCCTGAGGCAAAGAGGTTCCTTTCCCCCCAGTAACAGTTGAAATAATAGAATCCAACTGTGAACCAAATAATGTATTACCTTGGAAAGAAAGAGAAAGCAAAGTTGACTTAGAAGTCATATCTGCATTCCAAGATTTAAGCCATAAAGCTCTTCTAGCTAAAAAAAATAAAATATTTATTCATATGCATTATCCCAAATAATGAAACTGGCTGTCTGAAAGAAGGAATACTGATTATCCTGAATCATGGCAAATATAAGTTTAAAGACATATATTTAGAACTTTACATATAAAGTGCCCAACCATAGCTTAAAGTGTCATAATAAAATAAGACTTACTTACCCTAAGACACTCATCTACAAATAGTAGATAGCCAAACCAGTACTGAAACGAGAATCAGTAGAGGTAATGGTATATAAGAGTATATCGTCGATCTGAAAAGGGAGGTAGGAGAAGAAATCTCTACGACCGATAACAGAGAACCTATGAAATAAATCCCCTAGAGGAAGACCATTGTATTCAAATTGGCAATACTCTCTTCACATCCCTCTGACATTCACTGCACTCTGAGATGAAAACCGGGCTCCAGCCTGCTGCGAAGCGCATATCAACGTAGAATCTAGCACAAACTTACTTCACCACCTCCATGGGAGGCAAAGTTTGTAAAACTGAATTGTGGGTGTGGTGAGGGGTGTATTTATAGGCATTTTGAGGTTTGGGAAACTTTGCCCCTCCTGGTAGGAATGTATATCCCATACGTCACTAGCTCATGGACTCTTGCTAATTACATGAAAGAAACGGCATTCAGAACATAACTGATAGGCCTGTATCAACCGGGCCAATTCGTATTCGTCACAAGAAGCAGAATCTGAACTAGAGACTTCCGTCTCCACAATATCAGAATCCTCCATAACTGGGTATTGAATACAAAAAACGGACCAAATTAGAAAATGTAAACGGCACCTGACATCCCCAATGGCTGGGGCACTCACCACCTCCTATGAACCAGACACCAGCAGACCAGAATTTTTTCTGTCGCCACGCAGTCAGGAATGCGATAATGGAGAGCCAAAAAGTAACCACGCCCGGTCACCAGGTGAACTGTACAGTCCAAAAAAAAAAGCGCGCCCGACCGTAAAGGCCACGTCACTTCCCAAGGCCGTTATGTTCCACAAGCCATGAGCCTAAGTAACACTACACATAGACAGGTGGAATCACATAACAAACATGATTAAAAAAACCCTATTCAATAACCCCTCTCAGGAGCTATTAACCCTTGATTCCAAGATACAAAAGACAATCATAAAAGATACAACACAATCATGACGAAAGTAAAATGAAACCATCTTACCGGAATTTACGATGTGGAACAGAAACACGGCCCTTCAAGTGTGACAGATAGTAGCTTCGCCTCTGCCATGGACTTGAGAGAAGAAGCAGGCAGCAAAACTCGTCAACACTGATTGCTTGTGGAGCTGTTAATATGAGTCGGGATGGTTTTGCAGAAAGACTCTCCCTGCATCTCCGGACTCTAACTTTCACCTATGCTCTCACTGAGAGACTGGCAGGATTACTTAAAACTCCAGTCCCATGCCGAAGAGTACTACCCTCCATAAGAGACTATCGAAAATTTCTGACACTTCTCTGCCAACCTCCTGGGACGAAAGGCAAAGAATGACTTGGGGATGAGGGAAGTGGGAGGGGTATTTAAGCCTTTGGCTGGGGTGTCTTTGCCTCCTACTGGTGACCAGGTTCTGAATTCCCAAAAGTAACGAATGCTGCTGTTGACTCTTTGCATTTATGAAGAAAAAGTATATTAATATAAAAGTGTTGGTTATGTTTGTTTAGACACTGTTGCTATTTGAAATTGTTATCTGTGAGAGTAATTTTAGAATTTAGATATTTGTAAGAATATACTTTTATTTTTAGTAATGTGTTTTGCAAACATTCAAATACCAAAGTAAATGATTATATATATATATATATATATATATATATATATATATATATATATATACACACATACACACACACACACACACATATATATATATATATATATATATATATATACACACATACATACACACACATATACACATACATACACACACACACGTTATTTATAAATGTTGCTTAAACTATTTAAAAAGTACAAATTAATTGCTTAAAGCACTATGTGCAGAATTATGTAACATTAACCAAGCGACACCTCCAAAAACTAAAGAGAATTGAGAGATTTACACCCCCCAACCCCAAGGTATACTATACCTTCCATTCCTCGCCAGTCTCTTATGATTTTCTTTCTTCTCAAAAGTGCCACACGGGTGTGATGTGTAATCACTTCGAGCCCAATCGCAGCATTAAACTATATGTAGCGCGCTCCCGCATTGGGTAAAGCTGTAGGCTGCTTTACCCAGTGCGGGAGCGCACTACATTTAGTTCAATGGCGTAATCAGTCTCGCTGTGATTAGACAGTGCAGCCATGATGTGCTTTTAAGGGGTAAAAAAAAACGTAAGAGAATGGCAAAAAACGTTTAAAATCTCTAAAATCTCTTTAGTTTTTAAAGGTGTTGCTAGAATAAGGTTACATAATTCTGCACATAGTGCAGAATTATGTAACATTATTTTTTATTACATTTACTATCCCTTCAATTTAACAAGTTGATTTAATGAAAATGTGTGCAACAACCACTAAACAATTTATTAGCTAAATTTAGATCAATATAGTAAAATTATTAAGCTGGACGATCAATAAAATAATTCGGGTATATATAATTTGCATTGCTAGAAACCAAAGATCATCCCCCCAAATTTTTTAAGCAATATCACAACTCCCTTTGAGAACTTCTGATAACCTAAGGCAAGTGGTATATTTTTGTTAATTTAGTTATGCAATATTTCATATTCTATCTAGATTGTAAGTTCCCACGGGAATAGGGCCCTCATTTCCCCTGTATTTGTCTGTAAAATGTTGTCTTTTATTGTATTGTTTCTCCATTGTACTGTTATCCTTGTACCCATGGGCAGTGCTGCGGAATCTGTTAGCGCTTTATAAATAAAGAATAATAATAATAAAATTATATTACTAATATACAAATAAAACATAATGAACATATTCTGCAGTTTAATAAAAAAAATAAAAATGTATGCTTACCTGATAAATTTCTCTCTTTCCTGACACGATGAGTCCACGGGTAATCTAATTATTATAGGGAATATCACTCCTGACCAGCAGGAGGCGGCAAAGAGCACCACAGCAAAGCTGTTAAATATCACCTCCCTTCCCTCCAACCCCAGTCATTCGACCGAAGTAAAAGGAGAGAAAGGAAGCAACAAGGTGCAGAGGTGTCTGAGGTTTATAGTATGATAAAAGCCTGTCTTAAAAACAGGACGGGCCGTGGACTCATCGTGTCAAGAAATAAATACATTTTTCAGGTAAGCATAAATTTTGTTTTCTTTCTAATGACACAATGAGTCCACGGATCATCTAATTACTATTGGGAATCAAAACAGAAGGCATCACTGCTTGAAGAACATTTCTCCCAAAAGCCGAAGCAAAAGTATCAAATTTATAGAATTTAGAAAAAGTGTAGAGAGAGGACCAAGTTGCAGCCATGCAAATCTGTTCCACAGAAGCTTCATTTTTGAATGCCCAGGAAGAGGAAACAGCCCTCATAGAATGAGCCGTAACTCTCTCAGGTGGCTGCTGTCCAGCAGTTTCATAGGCCAAGCGAATGATACTCCTCAGCCAAAAAGAAAGAGAAGTAGCCATAGCTTTCTGCCCCTTACGTTTCCCAGAGAAAACCACAAACAGAGCAGAAGACTGAAAATCCTTAGTCGACTGTAGATAGAATTTTAACGCACGCACCACGTCTAGGTTGTGCGGCAGACGTTCTTCATGAAAAGATGGGTTAGGACATAGAGAAGGAACAACAATCTCCTGATTAATGTTCCTATCAGAAACCACTTTAGGGAGAAACCCTAACTTAGTACTCAAAACTACCTTATCCGAATGAAAAATAAGGTAAGGCGATTCAAACTGCAACGCCGAGAGCTCTGAGATTCTACGAGCAGACGAAATAGCAACAAGAAACAAAACCTTCCAAGATAACATTTTAATATCTAAGGAATGCATAGGCTCAAACAGAGCCTGCTGAAGAACTCTAACAACAAGGTTAAGACTCCAGGGAGGAGTAACAGGTTTGAACACAGGTCTGATTCTGACCAAGGCCTGACAGAACGATTGCACGTCTGGAACATCCGCCAGATGTTTATGTAACAAAATAGACAAGGCAGATATTTGACCTTTCAAGGAACTGGCCAGTAAACCCTTCTCCAAACCTTCTTGGAGAAAGGTCAGAATTCTAGGAATCCGAACTCTACTCTAAGAGTAGCTTCTGGATTCACACCAATACATACATTTACTCCATATCTTGTAGTAAATCTTCCTGGTAACAGGCTTACAAGCCTGAATCATGGTCTCAATGACCAACTCAGAAAATCCCCGCATAGATCAGATTAAGCGTTCAATCTCCAAGCAGTCAGTTTCAGAGAAACGAGATTTGGATGAAGGAAGGGCCCTTGAAGTAGAAGGTCTTTCCTCAGTGGAAGTCTCCAAGGTGGGAGAGATGACATCTCCACCAAATCTGTATACCAGATCCTGCGAAGCCACGCTGGTGCAATGAGGATCACCAATGCCCTCTCCTGTTTGATTCGAGCAATGACCCGAGGAAGGAGAGCGAACGGAGGAAACAGGTATGCTAGACTGAAATTCCAAGGGACCGCTAGAGCATCTATCAGTACAGCCCGAGGATCCCTTGACCCGTACCTCGGGAGCTTGGCATTCCGACGAGATGCCATGAGATCCAGTTCCGACTGTCCCATTTGAGAATCAAGCTGGAAAACACATCTGGGATGGAGTTCCCACTCCCCCGGGTGAAAGGTCTGCCTGCTCAGAAAATCCCCCTCCCAATCGTCCACTCCTGGAATGTGGATCGCAGATAGACAGCAGTTGTGGATCTCTGTCCACTGAATAATCTTGGCTACCTCTGCCATGGCCAAGGAACTCAGAGTTTGCCCCCTGATGGTTGATGTAAGCCACTGAAGTTAAGTTGTCCGACTGGAACCTGATAAACCGGGCCAAAGCTAACTGAGGCCAGGCCAGGAGAACATTGAAGATTGCTCTGAGCTCCAGAATATTTATGGGTAGAACTGACTCCTGCCAAGTCCAAGACCCCTGAGCCTTTAGAGAGCCCCAGACTGCTCCCCATCCCAACAGGCTGGCGTCCGTTGTCACAATCACCCAGGTGGGTCTGCAGAAGCAGGTTCCCTGGAAGAGATGATCCTGAGACAACCACCAAAGAAGACAATCCCTTGTCTCCTGATCCAAATATAATCGTGGAGACAGGTCTGTATAATTTCCGTTCCACTGCCTGAGCATGCATAACTGCAGAGGTCTGAGGTGGAAACGGGCAAACGGATTGATGTCCATGGCAGTTACCATGAGACCGATTACCTCCATACATTTTTGAGCCACTGATGGCTAAGGGGAGAAATGAAGCGCCAGACAAGAATTGAAGATTTTTGATTTTCTGACCTCTGCCCGAAATATTTTCATCGATAGGCAATCTATTATGGTTCCCAAGAACATTACCCTTGCAGCCGGAATTAAGTAACTCTTTCCCAGATTCACCTTCCATCCGTGAGAGCGCAGGAAGGATAACATCTGTGTGAGATTTTGCTTGTTGAAAGGATGGCGCCTGAACCAGAATATCGTCCAGATAAGGAGCCACTGCAATGCCCTGCAACCGGAGCACCACCAACAGGGATCCCAGGACTTTTGAAAAAAAATCTGGGAACTGTGGCAAGGCCGAATGGAAGAGCCACAAACTGGAAGTGTTTGTCTAGAAAGGCATACCACAGAAACTTGTGATGATAACTGTGGGTCGGAACATGCAGGTACACGTCCTTTAAATCTACTGTTGTCATGAATTGACCCTCTTGAACCAAGGGAAGAATGGAACGAATAGTTTCCATCTTGAAGGACGGTACTCTGAGGAACAAGTTTAGACTCTTGAGATCTAGAATTGGTCTCAAAAGTTCCCTCTTTTTTGGGAACCACGAACAGATTGGAGTAAAATCCCAGACCCTGCTCCTGCATTGGAACAGGAACAATCACTCCCAGGTCGGAAAGGTCTTGAAAACAGTGTAAGAACGCCTCTCTTTTTATCTGGTCTACAGATAATCTTGAGAGCAGAAACCTGCCCTGGGAGGAAAAATCTTGAATTGTAGTTTGTATCCCTGGGACACGATGTCCACCGCCCAGGGATCCTGAACATCCCAAACCCAAGCGTAAGCAAAAGAAGGAAAGTCTGCACCACACAAGATCTGGTCCTGGATCGGGTGTAGACCCTTCATGCTGACTTTGAGTCATTAATGGGCTTCTTGGATTGCTTACCCTTGTTCCAAGACTGGTTGGACCTCCAGGCAGGCTTGGACTGTTCTTCCTTTGTAGAGGGAGAGGAAGGCTTACCCTTGAAGTTTAGAAAGGAACGAAAATTACTCTGACGTCCCTTCTGCTTATTCCTCTTATCCTGAGGGAGGAAATGACCCTTGCCTCCAGTAATGTCGGAAATCATTTCCGCCAAGCCTGGCCCAAATAAGATCTTACCCTTGAAGTGAATCGCCAAAAGCTTAGATTTAGACGACACATCCGCAGACCAGGATTTCAACCATAAAGGCTCTGCGGGCCAGTACGGCAAACCCAGAAATTTTTGCTCCTAGCTTAATAACCTGAAATCTGTAATAAAAGAATTGGCCAATTTAAGGGCCTTGATCCTATCCTGGATCTCTTCAAGAGGAGTGTCTGTCTGAATAAAATCAGACAACGCATCAAACCAGTATGCTGCTGCACTAGTGACGGTAGCAATACACACCGCAAGTTGCCATTGTAAACCCTGGTGAACATACATCTTTTTGAGCAAACCCTCCAACTTCTTATCCATAGGATCCTTAAAAGAACAACTATCCTCTATGCGAATAGTGGTCCTCTTAGCTAAAGTGGAAATTGCCCCTTCCACTTTGGGGACCGTCTGCCAGGACTCCTTGATAGAGTGAGCAATAGGAAACATCTTTTTAAAAATAGGGGATGAAGAAAAAGGAATACGCAGCCTCTCCCATTCCTTAGCAATAATCTCTGTAGCCTGATCTGGTACAGGGAAAACCTCCACCATGGAAGGTACATCAAAATACTTGTTTAGCTTGCTAGACTTCTTAGGATTGACTACGATCGTAGGTTCGGAATCGTCCAAGGTAGCCAATACCTCCTTAAGTAACAAACTGAGGTGTTCCAGCTTAAAACCTGAAGTATACAACTTCAGCATCATAAGAAGGAGTTACACTGTCTGAATCTGAGATTTCACCCTCAAATGCTACAGAAGTATCCCTCTCCTCAGACTTCTGGGAGGGAACATTAGAGAGATAGCCACGACTGTGTCAGAAGCCTTACTCACTGACTCTTCACATTTCCTCTTGCGCTTTCCCTGCAGCCTGGGAAAAGCAAACAACGCATCAGATACCGCAGAGGACATGAGGCTAGCGATGTCTTGTAACGTAACTCCAGGCGGAGTTAGAGAGGAAGCGCAGGGCACTGCATGTGTGGGCGATAAAATTTGGGACACTTGAGGAGAAAGCTGCGGAATTTATTGAACATTGTCATTAGACTCCTGAACAGCATCCACCTTAGACAACGTTGGCTCAGAAAAAAGTCTATCCCTGTAATTTAAATTTCTCTCAATACACGAGGAACAGAAACGGATTGGTGGTTCCACATTAGCATCAAATCAGACATTTTGCAGGGCCTCTTGGTCCATCTTAACTCACAATGAAACAAATTACAATTAAATAAACTTAAATTTAAGATAAAAATTAAAACACAAAAAAAACGTTACTGTCTCTTTAAATTTTAAACGTAACTTATTTTTCTAGCAGTAAGGAAACGAAAATCTATTATGTTAGACTCCGGACAACCTCTACACCTCAGCTTAGCTGAGGTGCCTACTTGCCTAGCTGACAACGGATAGTATCCCTTCAGTAGAAGAAATCCAGAACTCGACTTGAAGCACAGTGAAAGGCTGTCCGGTCCTAACAACGCAGCAATAAGCGTTAAATATGCGCTGACTTCTGAAGCTCTGCTACCTGCAACAACCCTGTCACCCCTCTGTAATCAGGAAGTGAAGGGGAAAAGGCGTGCAGCAGCAAATTGCTACCTCAGCTAGCCCTGCCCATCGTGGGCGTCTAAAAAAAATAATCAACCTCCCGATCGGCAAAATGTGTTCTTTAAAGTTAATCCGCAGAGAGAAGTGAAAACCACCAAACATGAGCCTCATATTATACTCCTCAGCCCCAGTGCCTGCCATTACTGCCTTATCCTTAAATGTTCCCCCAACTATATAGGAGAAGTCTAGTGTCCCTTTTAACTGGAAATAAAGTACCCAATTTTTCCTGCATTCCATCCAGAAAAAAAAACTCAGCACTTATCTCAGAAATCTGCCAGGCAGCAAGGCAGCTCACTAGGTTTGAGAGGTCCTCTCCCTCACATGGACCTGTGGAAACAGAGATAAATACTGAGTAATCTTACTCAGGCTTTCAGTATTAGGGCAGCATTAACTACATGGGAGGCGCAGTGAGGATTGTACCCCACGAGTTCCCATTGCTTGAAAGCCACCACTGCTCTACTGAAGAGAATGATATGGACTACGGCTATACCCTAGGACAAAGCAGAACAATCTTGCACTGCATAAAAATAAAAAAAAAATCTTACTTGAAAATCTTCTTTCCAACACCTAAACTTTACCACTTCCTTGCTCAAATGTAGGCAAACAGAATGACTGGGGTTGGAGGGAAGGGAGGTGATATTTAAAGTGAAAGTTTTACAAACGCTAGGATTTACTATTGAAACAAATAAAGGGCACTTTCATTCATGAAGTATAAGATACTTCATGTAGAAAGCTCCTTTATTTGATTCAATCGATCGCCGCTCTTAGCTCCTACAGCAGCCCATGGCTATAATAGCCGTGCGATAAATCCGGCTAGGCGCCCATGGGAGCAATATTTACCGCATGGCTATTGGCTAAGAGGTGAAAACGTCACCTCTTAACCAAAAATGTTTTAAGTCATGTGCTGCTGTAGGAGCTAAGAGTGGCGATCGATTGAATCAAATAAAGGAGCTTTCTACATGAAGTATCTTATACTTCATGAATGAAAGTGCCCTTTATTTGTTTCAATAGTAAATCCTAGCGTTTGTAAAACGCTAGGATTTACTTTCACAGCTTTGCTGTGGTGCTCTTTGCCGCCTCCTGCTGGGCAGGAGTGATATTCCCAATAGTAATTAGATGATCGGTGTATTCATTGTGACATTAGAAAGAAAAAAACAACAACTTGTTTTGTTTCAAGATTCATTCCCTAATAAATACTGATAGCCTAGAAATGATTTTAAGAAAATGAGCTAAACCCATTTTTTTCTTTTATGATTCAGATCGAGCGTGCAATTTTAAGCAACTTTCTAATTTACTCCAATTATCAATTTTTCTTTGTTCTCTTGCTATCCTTTTTTTTTCTTTTGCTTAGCCCATTTTTGGTTGAGAACCTGGGTTATGCTTGCTTATTGGTGGGTAAATGTAAGCCTCCAATAAGCAAGCGCTATCCATGGTGCTGAACCTAAAATGGGCTGGCTGCTAAGATTTACATTCCTGCTTTTAAAATAAAGATAACAAGAGAGCGAAGAAAAATTGATAATAGAGCATCAAATGTTAAGCAACTTTCTAATTTACTCCTATCTGAATCATAAAAGAAAAAAAATGGGTTCAGTGTCCCTTTAACGACCAACGTCGTAACCTGTACGACGTTAGTCGTTATGCCCTTAAGGACCAGCGACGTGCAATCCTGGGCTTCTCTCTGCCGCAATCACACTCAAAATAGCGAGATTGCGCTATTTCTGCATGCGATGCATGGGGCACTTCAGAAATAGAATTGCCACTCTGATGCCCTCTCTGCATCGGCAAGCGATGGTGCGGATCGTTGGTGAGTAGGAGCCAATGCAGGGAGACGGGTGGGCGGCACATCACCGGTGCGTGCTCCGGATCCTGTGATGAAAGTGTCCGTGAGCACGCAAGGAGGCGGGGCTCGGGAGCGCGTGCGTGCACGGCTATCATACATACATTACCAAAGGAGGGGAGGGGAAGGGGAAAAGGATCCGGGACGGGGAGGGTATTGAGGGGGAAGATACACTACAGAAAAATAGGGTTTTTTATTTTCTTTAAAAAAACAAAACAAAATTATATGGACTACTGGGTACTGGCAGATAGCTGCCAGTACCCAAGATGGCGTACAATAAGGCAGAGGGGGGAGGGGAGATTCTAAAAGGCAGAATAAATATTATTTTTAAAAAAAATAAAAAATAAATAAATAAATGCCTTTTATATTAGTACTGGCAGACTGGCGGGGACAATTGTGGAGTGGTGGGAGGCTGAAGCTAAAATTAACCCTACAAGCTACCTAATTAACCCCTTCACTGCTGGGTATAATACATGTGTGGTGGGCAGTGGCATTTAGCGGCCTTCTAATTACCAAAAAGCAACGCCAAAGCCATGTATGTCTGCTCAACAAAGGGGATCCCAGAGAAGCATTTACAACCATTTGTGCCATCATTGCACAAGCCGTTTGTAAATAATTTCAGTGAGAAACCTAAAGTTTGTGAAAAACTTTGTGAAAATGTACAATATTTTTATTTGATCGCATTTGGCGGTGAAATGGTGGCATGAAATATACCAAAATGGGCCTAGATCAATACTTTTGGTAGTCTACTAAAAAAAAAAAATATATACATGTCAAGAGTATTCATGGTTTCCTGACAGATATCAGTGTTCCAATGTAACTATCGCTAATTTTGAAGAAAAAAAAAAAAAGTTTGGAAATAGCATAGTGCTACTTGTTCTTATTGCCCTATAACTTGCAAAAAAAGCAAAGAACATGTAAACATTGGGTATTTCTAAACTCAGGACAAAATTTAGAAACTATTAAGCATGGGTGTTTTCTGGTGGTTGTAGATGTGTAACAGATTTTGGGGGTCAAAGTTAGAAAAAGTGAATTTTTCCATTTTTTCATCATATTTTATAAAAAAATTTTTTTTAGTAAATTATAAGATAAGATGAAAATAATGGTATCTTTAGAAAGTCCATTTAATGGCGAGAAAAATGGTATATAATATGTGTGGGTACAGTAAATAAGAGGAAAATTACAGCTAAACACAAACACCACAGAAATGTCAAATTAGCCCTGCTCCTTAAGGGTAAGAAATTGAAATATGGTCTGGTCCTTAAGGGGTTAAGCCCCTCAAGTCACAGTTCAGTCACATTATAATACCACGTACCCCCAGTGCTTAAAAGGGACATAGTACCGTAAAATCGTTTTTACCTTAATGTTTTTTCAATTACTTTTAATACCAGCTGCAGAGTATAAAATGTATAAGACAATGCTCCTTTTTTGTATTTAAAATTGCTGGTTTTGCTCTTTGAAACCACAACCCCATCAATATGGGTTGTGCTTGCAGGGAAATCAGATCTCTTTATTTTATCACTTTCTGTGCACACGTTTTATTGTATTATCCCTGTATGTATACACCAAAAGCACAATATTTTGAGAGAACAATTGGAAATTAGCATTTTATTGCTTATCTCTTCTGACTCCCACTCGGAGTGTAATTCCTTCCGCTGGCTAGATTTACACAGCATTTCTGTAGTCTATACTTAAGTATAAAAACTTTCAGTATAGGAAGGGATAACACAAAATCAACTATTTTAAAATGCTAAAATAAAGGTAAATTAGCTATTTGAAAACAATTTAATAAAATCTGACAGGTAAAATAAAAGGGGATACTTTTTTAGGGTATACTGTCTCTTTAAAGTAACTGTAGGGCATCAAGACATTATGCCAAGCACCAAAAAAAAAATGTTTTTGGCATGAAGAATTACTTGTAGTGTCTCCCTTAGGTCTCTTACACTCAGAAACGTATGCACTAATTCTGTAAGTAATGGTCTTAGACCGGTTTTACCTTAGTGCAAACAACCAGCACAGAGATGCCAAGATTGTGAGTCAGAATGTTGTCTCCCAGTGGCAGAATAATGTTCTCCTCTTCTTGCCCAGACGCTGCAGGACCTCTTCTCTGTGGTGATGCTGAGGATGCTTCTTCTGGTTCAACATACTCCTGGAAGTCTTTTACAACTGAAATAACAAACAGTCAGTCAGTGTGCATATACTACTCTATTCAAAATATCATACAAGTTTCGTATTGGAGAAACAAAGCAGCTGGAAATATATCGGATAACTTCAGTAATCATCTTTCTCACAAGTTCATCAGCTAAACCCCCGTATATCTGTTTAACATCAATAAACTGTCAATATACCAACATCTTCAATAAAACAGAGACATATTTTGGTTTGCAATATAAAATGATCATATTTATCCCAAACCCTTATGATCAAATACATGGATCATGAATGTGCTTATCTATCTAATATAGCGCTGCAGAATCTGTTGGCGCTCTACAAATAATAATAATCTATCCATCCATCTCTATACCCATAGAGATAAAACATAAATTATGCTTACCTGATAATTTTCTTTTCTTCTGACGGGAAGAGTCCACAGCTGCATTCATTACTTTTGGGAATACAGAACCTGGCCACCAGGAGGAGGCAAAGACACCCCAGCCAAAGGCTTAAATACCTCCCCCACTTCCCTCATCCCCCAGTCATTCTGCCAAGGGAACAAGGAAAAGTAGGAGAAATATCAAGGTGAAAAAAGGTGCCAGAAGAACAAAAAATTACTGGGAGCTGTGGACTCTTCCCGTCAGAAGAAAAGAAAATGATCAGGTAAGCATAATTTATGTTTTTCTTCATAAACGGGAAGAGTCCACAGCTGCATTCATTACTTTTGGGAAAACAATACCCAAGCTAGAGGACACTGAATGCAAACAAAGGATGGGTACAAAAAGGCAGCCCCTTCAAAAAGGCCCCACAGCCTGAAAATACCCAACACCCTATAAAAATATAGACACGAGTAAAAAAAAAAAAAAAAAAAAAAACTAAGCCCAGGTAACTGCACAGTAGTTACACAACCAGCAAAGCCGAGCTAGAGACCACTCAGTCCCAAAGTCTGTTGAGCACAAACAGCCTCCGAAGAGTCAGCTCTGCGGCTCTCGACTCCCATGAAGAGTACCCGGCCAAAAGACAAGGACCACTACCTGCCCCCGAAAGGAAAAGGAGATTCCCAGTTGCCTCGTATCAGATCGAAACCTGCAGACTAGGCAAGCATAGACAGCAGAAATAGGATAACTATCCCAGCAGTTAGCAAAGAGCTCTCCAAGATCCCAGCAGTTAGCAAAGAGCTCTCCAAGAGAACACCAAACCGTCTGAACAGGAACTCTAAATGACCAGCACCCAGGTAGGAAGCCGACTCAGCCATTGTGGAAACCCAAACCACCGAGAGGCGATTTACAGCTTGCTAGCACACATTCAAGGTGCAAATAGCTGTAGCTGGTTTCAAACTGTAAACCTTGAAAAAAACTCAACAGCCCTCCGAATAACGGGTTTCAAGGAGCGGCCCCTCCCAGCACCGCCGGTAGAAAAGAGGAGGACATCAAAAGTCCTCCCACCGAAGGGGAGGACAGACTCTAGAAGAAAACAGTCAACCGATCCCCGACCTTCCCTCCAGGGTAATGGTCCCAGTCCAAAGGCTAGTCAAAGACCAAAGACAAGATTCTCAGACCCCTGGAAGAAAAAAAACATAATTTATGCTTACCTGATAAATTTATTTCTCTTGTAGTTATCCAGTCCACGGATCATTCATTACTTATGGAATATATTCTCCTTCCCAACAGGAAGTTGCAATAGTCCACCCACAGCAAAGCTGCTATATAGCTCTTCCCCTAACTGCCATATTCAGTCATTCGACCGAAAACATGCAGAGAAAGGAAAAACCATAGGGTGCAGTGGTGACTGTAGTTCAAATGAAAAAATTACCTGCCTTAAAGTGACAGGGCGGGCCGTGGACTGGATACACTACAAGAGAAATAAATGTATCAGGTAAGCATAAATTATGTTTTCTCTTGTTAAGTGTATCCAGTCCACGGATCATCCATTACTTATGGAATACCCATACCAAAGCTAAAGTACACGGATGATGGGAGGGACAAGGCAGGTACTTAAACGAAAGTTACCACTGCCTGTAAAAAAAAAAAAAAAAAAAAACCTTTCTCCCAAAAATAGCCTCCGAAGAAGCAAGGTATCAAATTTGTTAAATTTGAAAAAGTATGAAGCGCAGACCAAGACTCCGTCTTGTAAATCTGTTCAACAGAAGCCACATTTAAAAAAGGCCCAAGTGAAAACCACAGCTCTAGTAGAATGAGCTGCAATCTCTTTAGGAGGCTGCTGTCCAGCAGTCTCATAAGCTAAATCAATTATGCTTTTTAACCAAAAAGACAGAGAGGCTGCTGAAGTCTTTTGACCTCTCCTCTGTCCAGAATAGACAACAAACAAGGTGAACGTTTGATGAAAACTGTAGTAGCTTGTAAGTAAAACTTTAAAGCACAAACCACTTCCAATATTGTGTAATAGACGTTCCTTCTTTGAGGAAGGATTAGGATACGCAGGACTACCTTATCCGTACGAAGGACCAGATAAGGAGAATCATATTGTAACACAGATAACTTGGAGACTCTACGAGTCGAGGAAATAGCTACCCAAAAGGAACTTTCCAAGATAAAGATTGATATCTATGGAACAAAAAAGGTTCAAACGGAACTTCTTGAAGAGCCTTAAGAACCAGGTTTAAGCTCCATGGTGGAGCAACAGCTTTAAACACAGGCTTGGATCTAACCAAAGCCTGACTAAATGCCTGAACGTCTAGAATACCTGCCAGATGCTGGTGCAAAAAAATAGACAGAGTAAAAATCTGTCCCTTTTAAGGAATTAGCTGACAACCCTTTACTCAAAAACATCTTGGAGAAAAGATAATATCCTGGGAATCCAGGCTTTACTCCATGAGTAACCCTTGGATTCATAACAATCAGATATTTACAACATATCTATGTTCAATTTTCCTAGAGACAGGCTTTCATGTCTGTATTAAGGTATCAATGACTGACTCGGAGAAGCCATGCTTTGATAACATCAAGCGTTCAGTCTCCAGGCAGTCCATCTCAGATTGATTCTATTTAGATGGTTGAAAGGACCCTGAAGTAGAGAGACCTGTCTCAGAAGCAGAGGCCGTGATGGAAAGGATGACATGTCCACCAGATCTGCATACCAGGTCCTGCGTGGCTACGCAGGCGCTGTCAAAAACACCAAAGCCCTCTCCTGCTTGGTCTTGACCTCCGAAGGAAATCCCACTCCCCCGGAAGAAAAGTCTGACGACTTAGAAAATCCACCTCCCAGTTCTCAACACCTGGGATATGGATAGCTGATAGACAAGAGTGAGTCTCTGTCCAGTGAATTATTGTAAGACTTCTAACATCACTAGGGAACTTCTGTTCCCCCTTGATGGTTGATGTAAGCCACAGTCGTGTATATTGTCCGACTGAGTATGATGTACCTCAGAGTTGCTAACTGAGGCCAAGTCTGAGAGCATGGAATATCACTCCCAGAATATTTATTAGAAGGAGGGTCTCCTCCTAAGTCCACTATCCCTGAGCCTTCAGGGAGTTCCAGACTGCATCCCAACCTAAAAAGGCTGGCATCCATTGTAACAATTGTCCCATCTGACCTGCGGAAGGTCATACCCTTGGACAGATGGACCCGACATAGTCACCAGAGAAGAGAATCTCTGGTCTCTTGGTCCAGGTTCAACAGGGGGATAAATCTGTGTAATCCCCGTTCCTCTGACTGAGCATGCATAGTTGCAGCAGTCTGAAATGTAGACGTGCAAACGGTACTATGTCCCTTGCCGCTACCTATTAAGCCGATTTCATTCATGTACTGAGCCACCGAAGGGCGCGGATGGGATGAAAAACACGGCAGAAATTTAGAAACTTTGACAACCTAGACTCCGTCAGGTAAATTTTCATTTCTACAGAATCTATCAGAGTCCCTAGGAGGGAAACCCTTGAGATTGGGGATAGAGAACTCTTTCCTTGTTCACTTTCCACCCATGTGATCTCAGATCCGTCCGTATGAAACTTGGCAATTTGGATGTTTGACGCCTGTATCAGGATGTCATCTAACTAAGGGGCCACTTCTATGCCCCGCGGCCTAAGGACCGCCAAAGCGACACCAGAACCTCCATAAAGATTCTTGGGGCTGTAGATATCCCAAAGGAAAGAGCTACAAACTGGTAATGCCTGTCTAGAAAGGCAAACCTGAAAAACGAAGGTGATCTTTATGCATCACCATGTGAGGATAAGCATCCTTCAAATCCATTGTAGTCCTCTATTGACTCTCCTGGATCATAGCTAAGATGGTACGAATAGTTTCCATCTTAAATGACGGAATTCTGAGGAATTTGTTTAAGATCTTTAGATCCAAAATAGGACTGAAGGTTCCCTCACCTTGGGAACCACAAACAGATTTGAGTAAAAACTCTGTCCCTGTTCCTCTCTTGGAACTGGATGGATCTCGTACACAATGTAAGAATGCCTCCTTCGTTATCTGGTTTGCAGATAATTGTGAAAGGCGAAATCTCCCCTTTTTTTTTGGGGGGGGGGGGGGAATCCTTGAATCCAGAAGATATCTCTGGGATATAAATTCCAATGCATAGGGATCCTGGGCATCTCTTGCCCACGCCCGGGCGAAGAATGAAAGTCTGCCCCCTATAGGATCCGTTACTGGATAGGGGTCCGTTCCTTCATGCTGCCTTAGAGGCAGCAGCAGGCTCCTTGGCCTGCTTATCTTTGTTCCAGGTCCAATTGTCTCCAGACCGCCTTGGACTGAGCAAAAATTCCCTCTTGTTTTGCCTTAGAGGAAGTGGATGCCACACCTGCCCTGAAGTTTTAAAAGGCACGAAAATTAGACCTTTTTTGGCCCTTGATTCCTATCCTGAGGAAGGGCATGACTTTTTCCTCCAGTGATATAAGCAATAATCTCCTTCACACCAGGCCCGAATAGGGTCTGCCCCTTGAAGGGAAGTTAAGTAGCTTATTTATTAAAGTCACGACAGCTGACCATGATAAAAGCCATAGCGCTCTGCGCGCCAGTATAGTAAAAAAACAGAATTCTTAGCCGTTAGTCTAGTCAAATGAACAAAGGCATCAGAAAACAAAGGAATTGGCTAGCATAAGCTTGTCAAATATATTCATCCAATGGAGTCGCTAACTGTAAAGCCTCATCAAGAGACTCAACCCAGAACGCCGCAGCAGCAGTGACAGAAGCAATGTATGCAAGGGGCTGCAGGATAAAACCCTGTTGAATAAACATTTTTTATCCATTGGATCTAAAAAGCACAACTGTCCTCGCCAGAGGTAGTGGTACGCTTAGCTAGAGTAGAAACTCTTCTCTCCACCTTAGGAACTGTCTGCCAGAAGTCCCGTGTGGTGGTAACTATTAGAAAACATTCTTCTAAAAAATAGGAGGGGAAGAGAACGGCACACCTGGCCTGTCCCATTCCTTATTAAAAAATTTTTTAGTAAACCTCTTTAGGTATTGGAAAAACATCAGTACACACCGGCACTGCATATTATTTATCCAGTCTACACAATTTCTCTGGCCCTGCGATTGTACACATTCATTCAGAGCAGCCAAAGCCTCCCTGAGCAACAAGTGGAGGTTCTCAAGCATACATTTTAAATGTAGAAATATCAGAATCAGGTTAAATCATCTTCCCTGAGTCAAAAAAAAATCACCCACAGACTAAGCATATTGTGAGGTAGTATCATACATGGTTCTTAAAGCGTCTGTATGCTCTGTATCTACCCCCAGAGCTATCTGCTTTCCTTTAATTTCAGGTAGTCTGACTAATACTGCTGCCAGAGTATTATTCACCACCTTTGCCATGTCTTGTAAAATAAACGCTATGGACGCCCTTGATGTACTTGGCGCCATTTGAGCGCGAGTCCCTGAAGCGGGAGTCGAAGGGTCTGACACGTGGGGAGAGTTAATCGGCATAACTTTCCCGTCGACAGAATCCCCTGGTAAAATAAACGCTATGGGTGCCCTTGATGTACTTGGCGCCATTTGAGCGCGAGTCCCTGAAGCGGGAGTCGAAGGGTCTGACACGTGGGGAGAGTTAATCGGCATAACTTTCCCGTCGACAGAATCCCCTGGTAAAATAAACGCTATGGGTGCCCTTGATGTACTTGGCGCCATTTGAGCGTGAGTCCCTAAAGCGGGAGTCGAAAGATCTGACACGTGGGGAGAGTTAGTCGGCATAACTACCCCCACGACAGAATCTTCTGGTGATAATGTTTTTAAAAGACAAAAAAATGATCTTTATTGTTTAACATGAAATCAGTACATCTGGTACACATTCTAAGATGGGGTTCCACCATGGCTTTAAAACATAATGAACACAGAGCTTCCTCTATGTCAGACATGTTAGAACAGACTAATAATGAGACTAATAAGCTTGGAAAACACTTTAAATCAAGTTAACAAGCAAATATATAAAACGTTACTGTGCCTTTAAGAGAAACAAATTTTGTCAAAATTTGAAAAACAGTGAAAAAAGGCAGTAAAACAAACGTAATTTTTACAGTACATGTAATAAGGTAACAGAGCATTGCATCCACTTGCAAATGGATGATTAACCCCTTAATGCAAAAAACAGATAAAAAAAACCGACATAGACGTTTTTAAAAACAGACACAACAAAACTGCCACAGCAGAGCTGTGGATTACCTTCCCTATAAACGATTTTGGAAGTCTTTTTAGCCCTTTAGAAATGTCCTGTAGTATTCATGGGACTGCTGAGGGAATCTGGATAGTTCATTTTGTAATTTTAACTGCGCAAAAAAGCGCTAAATTAGGCCCCTCCCACTCATATTACAACAGTGGGAAGCTTCAGTTAACTGTTTCTATGCAAAATTTAAGCCAGCCATGTGGAAAAACTTAAGCCCCAATAAGTTTTATCACCAAACATATGTTAAAAATGATTAAACATGCCAGCAAACGTTTTAAAACACATTTTTACAAGAGTATGTATCTCTATTAATAAGCCTGATACCAGTCGCTTTTACTGCATTTAAGGCTATACCAACATTACAGTGTTATCACCAATGTACGTTAAAAAACGATTAAACATGCCAGCAAACATTTTAAAATACACTTTTATAAGAGTATGTATCTCTATTAATAAGCCTGATACCAGTCGCTATCACTGCATTTAAGGCTTTACTTACATTACTTCGGTATCAGCAGTATATTTTTAGTCAATTCCATTCCTAGAAAAATATTTTACTGCGCATACCTTATCTGCAGGAAAACCTGCACGCCATTCCCCCTCTGAAGTACCTCACTCCTCAGAATGTGTGAGAACAGCAAATGGATCTCAGTTACGTCTGCTAAGATCATAGAAAAACGCAGGCAGATTCTTCTTCCAAATACTGCCTGAGAAAAACAGCACACTCCGGTGCCATTTAAAAATAACAAACTTTTGATTGAAGAATAAACTAAGTATAAATCACCACAGACTCTCACGACCTCCTATCTATGTTGAGGCTTGCAAGAGAATGACTGAATATGGCAGTTAGGGGAGGAGCTATATAGCAGCTTTGCTGTGGGTGGACTCTTGCAACTTCCTGTTGGGAAGGAGAATATATTCCATAAGTAATGGATGATCAGTGGACTGGATACACTTAACAAGAGAAAGGATGGATCTACGAGAAGCAAGCCCCAGAGAAGAACTCTGACCACTACTACAAACAGCATGCTACCGTGAGTAAGGACAGACCTTGTGCTCGGGTACGAGACCCCCTACACTGCTGTCTTCCCTAAAGGGGAATACTTCCCAAGGGAAGAGGGTTCTCAGACCCCCAGCATCTAAATATCAGAATCCAACATTGAACAGGAGACCAATCAGGGTTCAAACCCCCAGCCTCCTGCTGTAGGAACGATGGAACCAGTTACTACTCCACATCTCCCTTTACAGGATTCTGAAATTGCAAGAAAGGAAGGAACCTTACAGGGCAAGAAAACAAGGACCCACAGGTGGCCACAGAAACTGAGGTAACTCCGAACCAGGAGAACCCACCCCCCACTCTATTGGAGAGAAGGGGACTTAAAGCAACGGAAAATACCCTACCATAGAGGCGAGACGCCTTGGCCATATCGCCAACCCAGTTGAAGACACCTGGAGTCTACAAGGAACATCAAATGCGCCAGAAGATCAGTAGGGACCCGTCAGAGAGACCTAGAACCTAAGCCACAGGCAGATAGGAATCTCCCATGGGAAACGGAGCCCTGCCCCCTTCAAAAGGACACGGCGGGACCACAAACACTTAAGGTGAGACCGAACCGTCCATACCCGATCCAGGGAGAGACATGGTCAGAAAAACAGAAACTATCGAAAGATCTAACTTCCTGAGGAACCCTAAGCCTCCTACGAACAGGAGCGCACCATCTAAAGTCCGTAGACTAGGCGATCTAGCAACAGCCTTAAACCCAAGAGTCTAAAAGAATTCCTGAACAGTTTAAGAATTCAGCATCCAGTGCTCCTGGATCGCAAGGAAAATTCTCGTAGACAAGCTTAACCACGTGTTACACACGCTGGCAAGGAAACAAACAACACCCGAAGTTGGATGTGAACCCTGGACCTTGGCTTGCCATCCCAGTGAGTTAGACGTAAACCACCCTCCACGAATCCCCAACTGAGCATCGAGAATAAATGGTCAACTACCTGACCCCAAAGGGCGACCGTCTGTAACCGACCTCGGCTCTTCACTGTTAAGCCCCAAGGCTAGATTTGCAATGAGTACGCAGATAACAACCAAACGTCGAACACCATGGTCAGACCAAGGGTATTATATGAAAGAGACAACAGCCAGAGATCCTTGCAGGATCGATCTTCCAAATACCCTGTTAACAGGGTAAAAGCTGGAAGCTTCGCAGCTCCCCACAGTAGGCAGGGAAACCCCTGCACTCCACCTCTTAGAGTAATACAACTGAGCAAAGGAAGGACATGCCCACACTTCCAGATCAGATAACCCACACAAGGCGGGAAGGAAGTAGACACCGCAAGAAAATGTTTGGGAGGCTAAAGAGTCAGCATCCGGAAGAACCTCAAGTGAAGACACAAATCGCTCACCACTCTGAACACTAGACCACATAGGTCACTCACATCTCCCAACTCCACAGGAATGGAAACTAAGGTTCTGAGTCCTCAGGGACCTGTAAGAACCATGACAACGTCTGAAAAGACAGATCCATATCCCAGGCGTTATACCTACACACTAGGCCTCATACTTCGAAAAAGAATCCGAGCCCGGAGTCCCTATCAATAGGCCAAGTGACATTCAGAATCCGACAGGATTAAATCAGCTCAACAAGGGTGACATGAACCCAGGTAAAAGCAGAAAGTGTCCGACCAGTACCTGCCTGGTACAAGGACACTCCAGAACTGTCCAAGAAAATTAGACCCGAAGGTTCGATAAGTGAACTAGAAAACATAATTCTGTTATTTAAAACTTCCGTGGAAGTGCCACGCGACCACGAAATCGCAAGTATCGGTTCCAGAGACGAACGTTTTCAAAACGGAAATCAGACATGAGCTTAAGAAAAAACAAATCAAAACACATCCAACCGGATCAAAATAAAAGGAAGGCAGCACCCGCAGGTGAACGCCCAAGGTGAATTAAAACGCCAACGGGACCAGCCGATCAGAGACCCCATTCACCCAAGCTCAGAACTGGAACCGAAACATAAAAGAAAGAAAGTAAAAACATAATTTATGCTTACCTGATAAATTTATTTCTCTTAGTGTATCCAGGCCACGGATCATCCATTACTTGTGGGATATTCTCCTTCCCAACAGGAAGTTGCAAGAGGATCACCCACAGCAGAGCTGCTATATAGCTCCTCCCCTCACTGCCATATCCAGTCATTCGACCGAAACAAGACGAGAAAGGAGAAACCATAGGGTGCAGTGGTGACTGTAGTTTAATTAAAATTTAGACCTGCCTTAAAAGGACAGGGCGGGCCGTGGACTGGATACACTACAAGAGAAATAAATTTATCAGGTAAGCATAAATTATGTTTTCTCTTGTTAAGTGTATCCAGTCCACGGATCATCCATTACTTGTGGAATACCAAAACCTAAAGCTAAAGAACACAGATGATGGGAGGGACAAGGCAGGAACTTAAACGGAAGGAACCACTGCCTGTAGAACCTTTCTCCCAAAAACAGCCTCCAAAGAAGCAAAAGTGTCAAATTTGTAAAATTTTGAAAAGGTGTGAAGCGAAGACCAAGTCGCAGCCTTGCAAATCTGTTCAACAGAGGCCTCATTTTTAAAGGCCCAGGTGGAAGCCACAGCTCTAGTAGAATGAGCTGTAATCCTTTCAGGGGGCTGCTGTCCAGCAGTCTCATAGGCTAAGCGTATTATGCTCCGAAGCCAAAAGGAGAGAGAGGTTGCCGAAGCTTTTTGACCTCTCCTCTGTCCAGAGTAAACGACAAACAGGGCAGATGTTTGACGAAAATCTTTAGTAGCCTGTAAGTAAAACTTCAAGGCACGAACTACGTCCAGATTATGCAAAAGACGTTCCTTCTTTGAAGACGGATTAGGACACAATGATGGAACAACAATCTCTTGATTGATATTCCTGTTAGAAACCACCTTAGGTAAAAATCCAGGTTTGGTACGCAGAACTACCTTGTCTGAATGAAAAATCAGATAAGGAGAATCACAATGTAAGGCAGATAACTCAGAGACTCTTCGAGCCGAGGAAATAGCCATCAAAAACAGAACTTTCCAAGATAAAAGTTTAATATCAATGGAATGAAGGGGTTCAAACGGAACTCCCTGAAGAACTTTAAGAACCAAGTTTAAGATCCACGGGGCAGCAACAGTTTTAAACACAGGCTTAATCCTAACCAAAGCCTGACAAAATGCCTGGACGTCTGGAACTTCTGCCAGACGCTTGTGCAAAAGAATAGACAGAGCAGAGATCTGTCCTTTTAAAGAACTAGCTGATAAGCCTTTGTCCAAACCCTCTTGGAGAAAGGACAATATCCTAGGAATCCTAACCTTACTCCATGAGTAACTCTTGGATTCACACCAATAAAGATGTTTACGCCATATCTTATGGTAGATTTTCCTGGTGACAGGCTTCCGAGCCTGTATTAAGGTATCAATGACTGACTCGGAGAAGCCACGCCTTGATAGAATCAAGCGTTCAATCTCCATGCAGTCAGTCTCAGAGAAAACATAATTTATGTAAGAACTTACCTGATAAATTCATTTCTTTCATATTAGCAAGAGTCCATGAGCTAGTGACGTATGGGATATACATTCCTACCAGGAGGGGCAAAGTTTCCCAAACCTCAAAATGCCTACAAATACACCCCTCACCACACCCACAATTCAGTTTAACGAATAGCCAAGAAGTGGGGTGATAAGAAAAAAAGTGCGAAAGCATATAAAATAAGGAATTGGAATAATTGTGCTTTATACAAAAATCATAACCACCACAAAAAAGGGTGGGCCTCATGGACTCTTGCTAATATGAAAGAAATGAATTTATCAGGTAAGTTCTTACATAAATTATGTTTTCTTTCATGTAATTAGCAAGAGTCCATGAGCTAGTGACGTATGGGATAATGACTACCCAAGAAGTGGATCTTTCCACACAAGAGTCACTAGAGAGGGAGGGATAAAATAAAGACAGCCAATTCCTGCTGAAAATAATCCACACCCAAAATAAAGTTTAACGAAAAACATAAGCAGAAGATTCAAACTGAAACCGCTGCCTGAAGTACTTTTCTACCAAAAACTGCTTCAGAAGAAGAAAATACATCAAAATGGTAGAATTTAGTAAAAGTATGCAAAGAGGACCAAGTCGCTGCTTTGCAGATCTGGTCAACCGAAGCTTCATTCCTAAACGCCCAGGAAGTAGAAACTGACCTAGTAGAATGAGCTGTAATTCTCTGAGGCGGAGTTTTACCCGACTCAACATAGGCAAGATGAATTAAAGATTTCAACCAAGATGCCAAAGAAATGGCAGAAGCTTTCTGGCCTTTTCTAGAACCGGAAAAGATAACAAATAGACTAGAAGTCTTACGAAAAGATTTCGTAGCTTCAACATAATATTTCAAAGCTCTAACAACATCCAAAGAATGCAACGATTTCTCCTTAGAATTCTTAGGAATAGGACATAATGAAGGAACCACAATTTCTCTACTAATGTTGTTGGAATTCACAACTTTAGGTAAAAATTCAAAAGAAGTTCGCAACACCGCCTTATCCTGATGAAAAATCAGAAAAGGAGACTCACAAGAAAGAGCAGATAATTCAGAAACTCTTCTGGCAGAAGAGATGGCCAAAAGGAACAAAACTTTCCAAGAAAGTAATTTAATGTCCAATGAATGCATAGGTTCAAACGGAGGAGCTTGAAGAGCTCCCAGAACCAAATTCAAACTCCAAGGAGGAGAAATTGACTTAATGACAGGTTTTATACGAACCAAAGCTTGTACAAAACAATGAATATCAGGAAGAATAGCAATCTTTCTGTGAAAAAGAACAGAAAGAGCAGAGATTTGTCCTTTCAAAGAACTTGCGGACAAACCCTTATCTAAACCATCCTGAAGGAACTGTAAAATTCTCGGTATTCTAAAAGAATGCCAGGAAAAATGATGAGAAAGACACCAAGAAATATAAGTCTTCCAGACTCTATAATATATCTCTCGAGATACAGATTTACGAGCCTGTAACATAGTATTAATCACAGAGTCAGAGAAACCTCTTTGACCAAGAATCAAGCGTTCAATCTCCATACCTTTAAATTTAAGGATTTCAGATCCTGATGGAAAAAAGGACCTTGTGACAGAAGGTCTGGTCTTAACGGAAGAGTCCACGGTTGGCAAGAGGCCATCCGGACAAGATCCGCATACCAAAACCTGTGAGGCCATGCCGGAGCTACCAGCAGAACAAACGAGCATTCCTTCAGAATCTTGGAGATTACTCTTGGAAGAAGAACTAGAGGCGGAAAGATATAGGCAGGATGATACTTCCAAGGAAGTGATAATGCATCCACTGCCTCCGCCTGAGGATCCCGGGATCTGGACAGATACCTGGGAAGTTTCTTGTTTAGATGGGACGCCATCAGATCTATTTCTGGAAGTTCCCACATTTGAACAATCTGAAGAAATACCTCTGGGTGAAGAGACCATTCGCCCGGATGCAACGTTTGTCGACTGAGATAATCCGCTTCCCAATTGTCTACACCTGGAATATGAACCGCAGAGATTAGACAGGAGCTGGATTCCGCCCAAACCAAAATTCGAGATACTTCTTTCATAGCCAGAGGACTGTGAGTCCCTCCTTGATGATTGATGTATGCCACAGTTGTGACATTGTCTGTCTGAAAACAAATGAACGATTCTCTTTTCAGAAGAGGCCAAAACTGAAGAGCTCTGAAAATTGCACGGAGTTCCAAAATATTGATCGGTAATCTCACCTCCTGAGATTCCCAAACTCCTTGTGCCGTCAGAGATCCCCATACAGCTCCCCAACCTGTGAGACTTGCATCTGTTGAAATTACAGTCCAGGTCGGAAGCACAAAAGAAGCCCCCTGAATTAAACGATGGTGATCTGTCCACCATGTTAGAGAGTGTCGAACAATCGGTTTTAAAGATATTAATTGAGATATCTTCGTGTAATCCTTGCACCATTGCTTCAGCATACAGAGCTGAAGAGGTCGCATGTGAAAACGAGCAAAGGGGATCGCGTCCGATGCAGCAGTCATAAGACCTAGAATTTCCATGCATAAGGCTACCGAAGGGAATGATTGTGACTGAAGGTTTCGACAAGCTGTAATCAATTTTAAACGTCTCTTGTCTGTTAAAGACAGAGTCATGGACACTGAATCCATCTGGAAACCCAGAAAGATTACCTTTGTCTGAGGAATCAAAGAACTTTTTGGTAAATTGATCCTCCAACCATGATCTTGAAGAAACAACACAAGTCGATTCGTATGAGATTCTGCTAAATGTAAAGACTGAGCAAGTACCAAGATATCGTCCAAATAAGGAAATACCACAATACCCTGTTCTCTGATTACAGACAGCAGGGCACCGAGAACCTTTGTAAAAATTCTTGGAGCTGTAGCTAGGCCAAACGGCAGAGCCACAAACTGGTAATGCTTGTCTAGGAAAGAGAATCTCAGAAACTGATAGTGATCTGGATGAATCGGAATATGCAGATATGCATCCTGTAAATCTATTGTGGACATATAATTCCCTTGCTGAACAAAAGGTAAGATAGTCCTTACAGTTACCATCTTGAACGTTGGTATCCTTACATAACGATTCAATATTTTTAGATCCAGAACTGGTCTGAAGGAATTCTCCTTCTTTGGTACAATGAAGAGATTTGAATAAAACCCCATCCCCTGTTCCGGAACTGGAACTGGCATAATTACTCCAGTCAACTCTAGATCTGAAACACATTTCAGAAATGCTTGAGCTTTCACTGGATTTGCTGGGACACGGGAAAGAAAAAATCTCTTTGCAGGAGGTCTCAACTTGAAACCAATTCTGTACCCTTCTGAAACAATGCTCTGAATCCAAAGATTGTGAACAGAATTGATCCAAATTTCCTTGAAAAAACGTAACCTGCCCCCTACCAGCTGAGCTGGAATGAGGGCCGCACCTTCATGTGGACTTAGAAGCAGGCTTTGCCTTTCTAGCTGGCTTGGATTTATTCCAGACTGGAGATGGTCTCCAAACTGAAACTGCTCCTGAGGATGAAGGATCAGGCTTTTGTTCTTTGTTGAAACGAAAGGAACGAAAACGATTATTAGCCCTGTTTTTACCTTTAGATTTTTTATCCTGTGGTAAAAAAGTTCCTTTCCCACCAGTAACAGTTGAAATAATGGAATCCAACTGAGAACCAAATAATTTGTTACCCTGGAAAGAAATGGAAAGTAAAGTTGATTTAGAAGCCATATCAGCATTCCAAGTTTTAAGCCATAAAGCTCTTCTAGCTAAAATAGCTAGAGACATAAACCTGACATCAACTCTGATAATATCAAAAATGGCATCACAGATAAAATTATTAGCATGCTGAAGAAGAATAATAATATCATGAGAATCACGATGTGTTACTTGTTGCGCTAAAGTTTCCAACCAAAAAGTTGAAGCTGCAGCAACATCAGCCAAAGATATAGCAGGTCTAAGAAGATTACCTCTACACAGATAAGCTTTTCTTAGAAAGGACTCCATTTTCCTATCTAGAGGATCCTTAAACAAAGTACCATCTGACGTAGGAATAGTAGTACGTTTAGCAAGGGTAGAAATAGCCCCATCAACTTTAGGGATCTTGTCCCAAAATTCTAATCTGTCAGGCGGCACAGGATATAATTGCTTAAAACGTTTAGAAGGAGTAAATGAATTACCCAAATTATCCCATTCTTTGGAAATTACTGCAGAAATAGCATCAGGGACAGGAAAAACTTCTGGAATAACTACAGGAGTTTTAAAAACCGTATTTAAACGTTTAGATTTAGTATCAAGAGGACCAGAATCCTCTATTTCTAAAGCAATTAGGACTTCTTTAAGCAAAGAACGAATAAATTCCATTTTAAATAAATATGAAGATTTATCAGCATCAACCTCTGAGACAGAATCCTCTGAACCAGAGGAATCATCAGAATCAGAATGATGATGTTCAGTTAAAAATTCATCTGTAGGGAGAGAAGTTTTAAAAGATTTTTTATGTTTACTAGAAGGAGAAATAACAGACATAGCCTTCTTTATGGATTCAGAAACAAAATCTCTTATATTATCAGGAACATTCTGCACCTTAGATGTTGAAGGAACTGCAACAGGCAATGGTACTTTACTAAAGGAAATATTATCTGCTTTAACAAGTTTGTCATGACAATCAATACAAACAACAGCTGGAGAAATAGCTACCAAAAGTTTACAGCAGATACACTTAGCTTTGGTAGATTCAGCACTTGACAGTGATTTTCCTGTAGTATCTTCTGACTCAGATGCAACGTGAGACATCTTGCAATATGTAAGAGAAAAAACAACATATATATAAAGCAAAATTGATCAAATTCCTTAAATGACAGTTTCAGGAATGGGAAAAAATGCCAAAGAACAAGCTTCTAGCAACCAGAAGCAATAAAAAATGAGACTTAAATAATGTGGAGACAAAAGTGACGCCCATATTTTTTCGCGCCAAATAAGACGCCCACATTATTTGGCGCCTAAATGCTTTTTGGGGCCAAAAATGACGCCACATCCGGAACGCCGACATCTTTGGCGCAAAATAACGTCAAAAAGTGACGCAACTTCCGGCGACACGTATTACGCCGGAAATGGAAATATAATTTTTGCGCCAAAAAAGTCTGCGCCAAGAATGACGCAATAAAATGAAGCATTTTCAGCCCCCGCGAGCCTAACAGTCCACAGGGAAAAAGTCAAATTTTAAGGTAAGAAAAATGTTAAATTAAAATGCATTATCCCAAATATGAAACTGACTGTCTGAAAAATAAGGAAAGTTGAACATTCTGAGTCAAGGCAAATAAATGTTTGAATACATATATTTAGAACTTTATAAACAAAGTGCCCAACCATAGCTAGGAGTGTCACAAAAAATAAGATTTACTTACCCCAGGACACTCATCTACATGTTTGTAGAAAGCCAAACCAGTACTGAAACGAGAATCAGCAGAGGTAATGGTATATATAAGAGTATATCGTCGATCTGAAAAGGGAGGTAAGAGATGAATCTCTACGACCGATAACAGAGAACCTATGAAATAGACCCCTTAGAAGGAGATCACTGCATTCAAATAGGCAATACTCCTCACATCCCTCTGACATTCACTGCACGCTGAGAGGAAAACCGGGCTCCAACTTGCTGCGGAGCGCATATCAACGTAGAATCTAGCACAAACTTACTTCACCACCTCCATCGGAGGCAAAGTTTGTAAAACTGAATTGTGGGTGTGGTGAGGGGTGTATTTGTAGGCATTTTGAGGTTTGGGAAACTTTGCCCCTCCTGGTAGGAATGTATATCCCATACGTCACTAGCTCATGGACTCTTGCTAATTACATGAAAGAAATTAGATTTGGATGATTGAAAGGACCTTGCATTAGAAGGTCCTGCCTCAGAGGCAGAGTCCATGGTGGAAGAGATGACATGTCCACTAGGTCTGCATACCAGGTCCTGCGTGGCCATGCAGGCGCTATCAGAATCACCGATGCTCTCTCCTGTTTGATTTTGGCAATCAGTCGAGGGAGCAGAGGAAACGGTGGAAACACATAGGCCAGGTTGAAGAACCAAGGAGCTGCTAGAGCATCTTTCAGCGTTGCTACCGGGTCCCTGGACCTGGATCCGTAACAAGGAAGCTTGGCTTTCTGGCGAGACGCCATGAGATCCAGTTCTGGTTTGCCCCAAAGATGGACCAGTTGAGCAAACACCTCCGGATGGAGTTCCCACTCCCCCACATGAAAAGTCTGACGACTTAGAAAATCCGCCTCCCAGTTCTCTACGCCTGCGATGTGGATCGCTGACAGGTGGCAAGAGTGAGACTCTGCCCAGCGAATTATCTTTGAGACTTCTAACATCGCTAGGGAACTCCTGGTTCCTCCTTGATGGTTGATGTAAGCCACAGTCGTGATGTTGTCCGACTGAAATCTGATGAACCTCAGTGTTGCTATCTGAGGCCAAGCTAGAAGAGCATTGAATATTGCTCTTAACTCCAGAAAATTTATTGGGAGGAGTTTCTCCTCCTGAGTCCACGATCCCTGAGCCTTCAGGGAGTTCCAGACTGCGCCCCAACCTAGAAGGCTGGCATCTGTTGTTACAATCGTCCAATCTGGCCTGCGAAAGGTCATACCCTTGGACAGATGGACCCGAGAATGCCACCATAGAAGAGAATCTCTGGTCTCCTGATCCAGATTCAGCGTAGGGGACAAATCTGAGTAATCCCCATTTCACTGACTTAGCATGCACAATTGCAGCGGTCTGAGGTGCAGGCGTGCAAAAGGAACTATGTCCATTGCCGCTACCATTAAGCCGATTACTTCCATGCACTGAGCCACTGACGGGCGTGGAATGGAATGAAGGACACGGCAAGCATTTAGAAGTTTTGATAACCTGGACTCCGTCAGGTAAATTTTCATCTCTACAGAATCTATAAGAGTCCCTAGGAAGGAGACTCTTGTGAGTGGTGATAGAGAACTCTTTTCCACGTTCACTTTCCACCCATGCGACCTCAGAAATGCCAGAACTATCTCTGCATGAGACTTGGCAATTTGAAAGCTTGACGCCTGTATCAGGATGTCGTCTAGATACGGAGCCACCGCTATGCCTCGCGGTCTTAGAACCGCCTAAAGTGAGCCCAGAACCTTTGTAAAAATTCTCGGGGCAGTGGCCAACCCGAAGGGAAGAGCTACAAATTGGTAATGCCTGTCTAGAAAGGCAAACCTTAGGAACCGATGATGATCTTTGTGAATCGGTATGTGAAGGTAGGCATCCTTTAAGTCCACTGTGGTCATGTACTGACCCTCTTGGATCATGGGTAGGATGGTCCGAATAGTTTCCATTTTGAATGATGGAACTCTGAGGAATTTGTTTAAGATCTTTAGATCCAAGATTGGTCTGAAGGTTCCCTCTTTCTTGGGAACCACAAACAGATTTGAATAAAATCCCTGTCCTTGTTCCGTCCGCGGAACTGGATGGATCACTCCCATTACTAGGAGGTCTTGCACACAGCTTAGGAATGCCTCTTTCTTTATCTGGTTTGCTGATAACCTTGAAAGATGAAATCTCCCTTGTGGAGGAGAAGCTTTGAAGTCCAGAAGATATCCCTGAGATATGATCTCCAACGCCCAGGCAGGGCCTATGAATACCCAAAAACTCCCCTCGCCCATCGGGCGAGTAAATGACAAAACTTACCAGCCCGCAAGAAACTTTAGTCACCCGTGCGTATCTTCATGTAGTGTGTATATATCTTATGTAAAAAAGGCAATATAAATAGTGTTATTGTAATCCCACAAAGCATTGCAGACAGAGGTTCCAATTTGAATGCCCTGCAAGCTGCTTAATATTTGGGACTTAATAAAAAGGCTTTAACGTTAAAAAATATTTTCTTTCATGTAATTAGCAAGAGTCCATGAGCTAGTGACGTATGGGATATACATTCCTACCAGGAGGGGCAAAGTTTCCCAAACCTCAAAATGCCTATAAATACACCCCTCACCACACCCACAATTCAGTTTTACAAACTTTGCCTCCTATGGAGGTGGTGAAGTAAGTTTGTGCTAGATTCTACGTTGATATGCGCTCCGCAGCAAGTTGGAGCCCGGTTTTCCTCTCAGCGTGCAGTGAATGTCAGAGGGATGTGAGGAGAGTATTGCCTATTTGAATGCAGTGATCTCCTTCTACGGGGTCTATTTCATAGGTTCTCTGTTATCGGTCGTAGAGATTCATCTCTTACCTCCCTTTTCAGATCGACGATATACTCTTATATATACCATTACCTCTACTGATTCTCGTTTCAGTACTGGTTTGGCTTTCTACAAACATGTAGATGAGTGTCCTGGGGTAAGTAAATCTTATTTTCTGTGACACTCTAAGCTATGGTTGGGCACTTTGTTTATAAAGTTCTAAATATATGTATTTAAACATTTATTTGCCTTGACTCAGAATGTTCAACATTCCTTATTTTTCAGACAGTCAGTTTCATATTTGGGATTATGCATTTGAATTAATCATTTTTTCTTACCTTCAAAAATTTGACTCTTTTTCCCTGTGGGCTGTTAGGCTCGCGGGGGCTGAAAATGCTTCATTTTATTGCGTCATTCTTGGCGCAGACTTTTTTGGCGCAAAAAATCTTTTCCGTTTCCGGCGTCATACGTGTCGCCGGAAGTTGCGTCATTTTTTGACGTTATTTTGCGCCAAAGATGTCGGCGTTCCGTATGTGGCGTCATTTTTGGCGCCAAAAGCATTTAGGCGCCAAATAATGTGGGCGTCTTATTTGGCGCCAAAAAATATGGGCGTCACTTTTGTCTCCACATTATTTAAGTCTCATTTTTTCATTGCTTCTGGTTGCTAGAAGCTTGTTCTTTGGCATTTTTTCCCATTCCTGAAACTGTCATTTAAGGAATTTGATCAATTTTGCTTTATATGTTTGTTTTTTTTTCTCTTACATATTGCAAGATGTCTCACGTTGCATCTGAGTCAGAAGATACTACAGGAAAATCGCTGTCTAGTGCTGGATCTACCAAAGCTAAGTGTATCTGCTGTAATCTTTTGGTAGCTATTCCTCAGGCTGTTGTTTGTATTAATTGTCATGACAAACTTGTTAATGCAGATAATATTTCCTTTAGTAAAGTACCATTGTCTGTTGCAGTTCCCTCAACATCTAAGGTGCAGAATGTTCCTGATAACATAAGAGATTTTGTTTCTGAATCCATCAAGAAGGCTATGTCTGTTATTTCTCCTTCTAGTAAACGTAAAAAATCTTTTAAAACTTCTCTCCCTACAGATGAATTTTTAAATGTACATCATCATTCTGATTCTGATGACTCTTCTGGTTCAGAGGATTCTGTCTCAGAGATTGATGCTGATAAATCTTCATATTTATTTAAAATGGAATTTATTCGTTCTTTACTTAAAGAAGTACTAATTGCTTTAGAAATAGAGGATTCTGGTCCTCTTGATACTAATTCTAAACGTTTAGATAAGGTATTTAAATCTCCTGTGGTTATTCCAGAAGTTTCTCCTGTTCCTAATGCTATTTCTGAAGTAATTTCCAAAGAATGGGAAAATTGGGTAATTCTTTTACTCCTTCTAAACGTTTTAAGCAATTATCCTGTGCCGTCTGACCGATTAGAATTTTGGGACAAGATCCCTAAAGTTGATGGGGCTATTGCTACCCTTGCTAAACGTACTACTATTCCTACGTCAGATGGTACTTCGTTTAAGGATCCTTTAGATAGGAAAATTGAATCCTTTCTAAGAAAAGCTTATCTGTGTTCAGGTAATCTTCTTAGACCTGCTATATCATTGGCTGATGTTGCTGCAGCTTCAACTTTTTGGTTGGAAACTTTAGCGCAACAAGTAACAGATCATGATTCTCATGATATTATTATTCTTCTTCAGCATGCTAATAATTTTATCTGTGATGCCATTTTTGATATTATCAGGGTTGATGTCAGGTTTATGTCTCTAGCTATTTTAGCTAGAAGGGCTTTATGGCTTAAAACTTGGAATGCTGATATGGCTTCTAAATCAACTCTACTTTCCATTTCTTTCCAGGGTAACAAATTATTTGGTTCTCAGTTGGATTCTATTATCTCAACTGTTACTGGTGGGAAAGGAACTTTTTTACCACAGGATAAAAAATCTAAGGGTAAAAACAGGGCTGATAATCGTTTTCGTTTCTTTCGTTTCAACAAAGAACAAAAGCCTAATCCTTCATCCTCAGGAGCAGTTTCAGTTTGGAAACCATCTCCAGTCTGGAATAAATCCAAGCCTGCTAGAAAGCCAAAGCCTGCTTCTAAGTCCACATGAAGGTGCGGCCCTCATTCCAGCTCAGCTGGTAGGGAGCAGGTTACGTTTTTTCAAAGAAATTTGGATCAATTCTGTTCACAATCTTTGGATTCAGAACATTGTTTCAGAAGGGTACAGAATTGGTTTCAAGTTGAGACCTCCTGCAAAGAGATTTTTTCTTTCCCGTGTCCCAGTAAATCCAGTGAAAGCTCAAGCATTTCTGAATTGTGTTTCAGATCTAGAGTTGGCTGGAGTAATTATGCCAGTTCCAGTTCCGGAACAGGGGATGGGGTTTTATTCAAATCTCTTCATTGTACCAAAGAAGGAGAATTCCTTCAGACCAGTTCTGGATCTAAAAATATTGAATCGTTATGTAAGGATACCAACATTCAAGATGGTAACTGTAAGGACTATATTGCCTTTTGTTCAGCAAGGGAATTATATGTCCACAATAGATTTACAGGATGCATATCTGCATATTCCGATTCATCCAGATCATTATCTGTTCCTGAGATTCTCTTTTCTGGACAAGCACTACCAGTTTGTGGCTCTGCCGTTTGGCCTAGCTACAGCTCCAAGAATTTTTACAAAGGTTCTCGGTGCCCTTCTGTCTGTAATCAGAGAACAGGGTATTGTGGTATTTCCTTATTTGGACGATATCTTGGTACTTGCTCAATCTTTACATTTAGCAGAATCTCATACGAATCGACTTGTGTTGTTTCTTCAAGATCATGGTTGGAGGATCAATTTACCAAAAAGTTCATTGATTCCTCAGACAAGGGTAACCTTTCTGGGTTTCCAGATAGATTCAGTGTCCATGACTCTGTCTTTAACAGACAAGAGACGTCTAAAACTGATTTCAGCTTGTCGAAACCTTCAGTCACAATCATTCCCTTCGGTAGCCTTATGCATGGAAATTCTAGGTCTTATGACTGCTGCATCGGACGCGATCCCCTTTGCTCATTTTCACATGCGACCTCTTCAGCTTTGTATGCTGAATCAATGGTGCAAGGATTACACAAAGATATCTCAATTAATATCTTTAAAACCGATTGTTCAACACTCTCTAACATGGTGGACAGATCACCATCGTTTAATTCAGGGAGCTTCTTTTGTGCTTCCGACCTGGACTGTAATTTCAACAGATGCAAGTCTCACAGGTTGGGGAGCTGTGTGGGAATCTCTGACGGCACAAGGAGTTTGGGAATCTCAGGAGGTGAGATTGCCGATCAATATTTTGGAACTCCGTGCAATTTTCAGAGCTCTTCAGTTTTGGCCTCTTCTGAAGAGAGAATCGTTCATTTGCTTTCAGACAGACAATGTCACAACTGTGGCATACATCAATCATCAAGGAGGGACTCACAGTCCTCTGGCTATGAAAGAGGAATCTCGAATTTTGGTTTGGGCGGAATCCAGCTCCTGTTTAATCTCTGCGGTTCATATCCCAGGTATAGACATTTGGGAAGCGGATTATCTCAGTCGCCAAACGTTGCATCAGGGCGAATGGTCTCTTCACCCAGAGGTATTTCTTCAGATTGTTCGAATGTGGGAACTTCCAGAAATAGATCTGATGGCGTCTCATCTAAAACAAGAAACTTCCCAGGTATCTGTCCAGATCCCGGGATCCTCAGGCGGAGGCAGTGGATGCATTATCACTTCCTTGGAAGTATCATCGTGCCTATATCTTTCCGCCTCTAGTTCTTCTTCCAAGAGTAATCTCTAAGATTCTGAGGGAATGCTCGTTTGTTCTGCTGGTAGCTCCGGCATGGCCTCACAGGTTTTGGTATGCGGATCTTGTCCGGATGGCCTCTTGCCAACCGTGGACTCTTCCGTTAAGACCAGACCTTCTGTCGCAAGGTCCTTTTTTCCATCAGGATCTAAAATCCTTAAATTTAAAGGTATGGAGATTGAACGCTTGATTCTTGGTCAAAGAGGTTTTTCTGACTCTGTGATTAATACTATGTTACAGGCTCGTAAATCTGTATCTAGAGAGATATATTATAGAGTCTGGAAGACATATTTCTTGGTGTCTTTCTCATAATTTTTCTTGGCATTCTTTTAGAATACCGAGAATTTTACAGTTTCTTCAGGATGGTTTAGATAAGGGTTTGTCCGCAAGTTCCTTGAAAGGACAAATCTCTGCTCTTTCTGTTCTTTTTCACAGAAAGATTGCTGTTCTTCCTGATATTCATTGTTTTGTACAAGCTTTGGTTCGTATAAAACCTGTCATTAAGTCAATTTCTCCTCCTTGGAGTTTGAATTTGGTTCTGGGAGCTCTTCAAGCTCCTCCGTTTGAACCTATGCATTCATTGGACATTAAATTACTTTCTTGGAAAGTTTTGTTCCTTTTGGCAATCTCTTCTGCCAGAAGAGTTTCTGAATTATCCGCTCTTTCTTGTGAGTCTCCTTTTCTGATTTTTCATCAGGATAAGGCGGTGTTGCGAACTTCTTTTGAATTTTTACCTAAAGTTGTGAATTCCAACAACATTAGTAGAGAAATTGTGGTTCCTTCATTATGTCCTAATCCTAAGAATTCTAAGGAGAAATCGTTGCATTCTTTGGATGTTGTTAGAGCTTTGAAATATTATGTTGAAGCTACTAAGTCTTTCCGAAAGACTTCTAGTCTATTTGTTATCTTTTCCGGTTCTAGAAAAGGCCAGAAAGCTTCTGCCATTTCTTTGGCATCTTGGTTGAAATCTTTAATTCATCTTGCCTATGTTGAGTCGGGTAAAACTCCGCCTCAGAGGATTACAGCTCATTCTACTAGGTCAGTTTCTACTTCCTGGGCATTTAGGAATGAAGCTTCGGTTGATCAGATTTGCAAAGCAGCAACTTGGTCCTCTTTGCATACTTTTACTAAATTCTACCATTTTGATGTATTTTCTTCTTCTGAAGCAGTTTTTGGTAGAAAAGTACTTCAGGCAGCGGTTTCAGTTTGAATCTTCTGCTTATGTTTTTCATTAAACTTTATTTTGGGTGTGGATTATTTTCAGCAGGAATTGGCTGTCTTTATTTTATCCCTCCCTCTCTAGTGACTCTTGTGTGGAAAGATCCACATCTTGTGTAATCATTATCCCATACGTCACTAGCTCATGGACTCTTGCTAATTACATGAAAGAAAACATAATTTATGTAAGAACTTACCTGATAAATTCATTTCTTTCATATTAGCAAGAGTCCATGAGGCCCGCCCTTTTTTTGTGGTGGTTTTGATTTTGTATAAAGCACAATTATTCCAATTCCTTATTTTTATATGCTTTCGCACTTTTTTATCACCCCACTTCTTGGCTATTCGTTAAACTGAATTGTGGGTGTGGTGAGGGGTGTATTTATAGGCATTTTGAGGTTTGGGAAACTTTGCCCCTCCTGGTAGGAATGTATATCCCATACGTCACTAGCTCATGGACTCTTGCTAATATGAAAGAAATGAATTTATCAGGTAAGTTCTTACATAAATTATGTTTTTCTATCACTAGGTATAAAAAAACAAGGACATTATTGAGTTTTTTTTTTACTTCAGCATATGTGGGGGGGTTATGATTGACTAAGTATATTTAATGCTGCCACCCTTCACCCTATAGCGCTGTGAGCAGTACTGGATTTAGCTGGACAATGAACAGTGACATTACGAGCATTTTAAAAATACTTTTTTTCCCCCCACTTTTTTTCTGCCCAGCTGCCTTTCAACTACTAGCGCGACTGTCAGTGCCGCGCTAGCAGATTTAACTGGGTGCATGGAGATGATAAGTTCTCTACTAATTGGTAAAGTCAGTTTTTGGAGCAATAATCGCATCCAGAAAAATTGTGGACTGCTCTATATTGTTATGGTAGGCAGCTTGATCGTGTACATTGTGCTGAAGTACTGCAGAAGACCCTGGAGTACATCAGCATAATGTACGTGAGCAAGCTGCCTACCATAACTATATAGTCACTTTAACCCATACTTCATTCATACACAGAGAAGAAACACTCACCGCTCTAGCAGGATGTCTTCCCGCGCAGACAACTTTAGGGGTGGGAAGTAGCAACTGACAAGGAAGAGACCAAGAGCCATGGAGATAAGGGGAGGTCTTTGAATGCATTTAACAGAACCTCCCTTTCCACCCTCCTTTCCCGTGTATGCGCATATGTGAAAGGCAATTTGACATTTTTTATTATTGCTTCTTATATCCCACTTAAAATGTCAGGTTGCCGTTCGGGCTGGTAACTTAAAAATTTTACTTGCCCGCAAGAAATTTAGGTCGCCATTGGCGACCGGACCGGTCTATTCATATTCCCTGCCCAGGGATCCTGAACATCTCTTGCCCACGCCTGGGCGAAGAGAGAAAGTCTGCCCCCAACTAGATCCGTTTCCGGATAGGGGGGCGTTCCTTCATGCTGTCTTGGGGGCAGCAGCAGGCTTTCTGGCCTGCTTGCCCTTTTTCCAGGACTGGTTAGGTTTCCAGGCCTGTCTGGAATGAGCAACAGTTCCCTCTTGTTTTGAAGCGGAGGAAGTTGATGCTGCTCCTGCCTTGAAATTTCGAAAGGCACAAAAATTAGACTGTTTGGCCTTTGATTTGGCCCTGTCCTGAGGAAGGGTATGACCCTTGCCTCCAGTAATGTCAGCAATAATTTCCTTCAAGCCAGGCCCCGAATAAGGTCTGCCCCATTAAAGGAATGTTGAGTAACTTAGACTTTGAAGTCACGTCAGCTGACCAGGATTTAAGCCATAGCGCCCTACGCGCCTGGATGGCGAATCCGGAATTCTTAGCTGTTAGTTTAGTCAAATGAACAATGGCATCAGAAACAAATGAGTTAGCTAGCTTAAGCGTTCTAAGCTTGTCAATAATTTCATTCAATGGAGCTGTCTGGATGGCCTCTTCCAGGGCCTCAAACCAGAATGCCGCCGCAGCAGTGACAGGCGCAACGCATGCAAGGGGCTGTAAAATAAAACCTTGTTGAATATACATTTTCTTAAGGTAACCCTCCAATTTTTTATCCATTGGATCTGAAAAAGCACAACTGTCCTCAACCGGGATAGTGGTACGCTTTGCTAAAGTAGAAACTGCTCCCTCCACCTTAGGGACCGTCTGCCATAAGTCCCGTGTAGTGGCGTCTATTGGAAACATTTTTCTAAATATAGGAGGTGGGGAAAAGGGCACACCGGGTCTATCCCACTCCTTGCTAATAATTTCTGTAAGCCTTTTAGGTATAGGAAAAACGTCAGTACACACCGGCACCACATAGTATCTATCCAGCCTACACAATTTCTCTGGAATTGCAACTGTGTTACAGTCATTCAGAGCAGCTAATACCTCCCCAAGCAATACACGGAGGTTCTCAAGCTCAAATTTAAAATTAGAAATCTCTGAATCAGGTTTCCCCGAGTCAGAGATGTCACCCACAGACTGAAGCTCTCCGTCCTCATGTTCTGCATACTGTGACGCAGTATCAGACATGGCTCTAACAGCATTTGCAAGCTCTGTATCTCTCCTAACCCCAGAGCTATCGCGCTTGCCTCTTAATTCAGGCAATCTAGATAATACCTCTGACAGGGTATTATTCATGATTGCAGCCATGTCCTGCAAGGTAATCGCTATGGGCGTCCCTGATGTAATTGGCGCCATATTAGCGTGCGTCCCTTGAGCGGGAGGCGAAGGGTCCGACACGTGGGGAGAGTTAGTCGGCATAACTTCCCCCTCGACAGACCCCTCTGGTGACAATTCTTTTATAGATAAAGACTGATCTTTACTGTTTAAGGTGAAATCAATACATTTAGTACACATTCTCCTATGGGGCTCCACCATGGCTTTCAAACATAATGAACAAGTAGGTTCCTCTGTGTCAGACATGTTTAAACAGACTAGCAATGAGACTAGCAAGCTTGGAAAACACTTTAAAACAAGTTTACAAGCAATATAAAAAACGTTACTGCGCCTTTAAGAAATACAAATTTTCCCAAATTTTGAAATAACAGTGAAAAAATGCAGTTACACTAACAAAATTTTTACAGTGTATGTAACAAGTTAGCAGAGCATTGCACCCACTTGCAAATGGATGATTAACCCCTTAATACCAAAAACGGAATAACAAATGACAAAAACGTTTTTAAAACAGTCACAACAACTGCCACAGCTCTACTGTGGCTTTTTACCTCCCTCAATACGACTTTTGAAGCCTTTTGAGCCCTTCAGAGAAGTCCTGGATCATGCAGGAAGAAGCTGGATGTCTGTGTCTGTAATTTTTGCTGTGCAAAAAAAACGCCAAAATAGGGCCCCTCCCACTCATATTACAACAGTGGGAAGCCTCAGGGAACTGTTTCTAGGCAAAATTCAAGCCAGCCATGTGGAAAAAACTAGGCCCCAATAAGTTTTATCACCAAACATATGTAAAAAACGATTAAACATGCCAGCAAACGTTTTAAAATACACTTTTATAAGAGTATGTATCTCTATTAATAAGCCTGATACCAGTCGCTATCACTGCATTTAAGGCTTTACTTACATTACGTCGGTATCAGCAGCATTTTCTAGCAAATTCCATCCCTAGAAAAATATTTTAACTGCACATACCTTATTACAGGAAAACCTGCACGCTATTCCCCCTCTGAAGTTACCTCACTCCTCAGAATATGTGAGAACAGCAAAGGATCTTAGTTACTTCTGCTAAGATCATAGAAAACGCAGGCAGATTCTTCTTCTAAATACTGCCTGAGATAAACAGTACACTCCGGTACCATTTAAAAATAACAACATTTTGATTGAAGAAATAAACACCACAGTCCTCTTACGACCTCCATCTTAGTTGAGAGTTGCAAGAGAATGACTGGATATGGCAGTGAGGGGAGGAGCTATATAGCAGCTCTGCTGTGGGTGATCCTCTTGCAACTTCCTGTTGGGAAGGAGAATATCCCACAAGTAATGGATGATCCGTGGACTGGATACACTTAACAAGAGAAACAAAGACGTTAAGGAGATTAGCTTCATCCCCAAACGTCGTTACCAATTTGCCATCCAGCACCTAAGGCCTTGGATTCCTCGGTCCACTAGGACTAGGATCCTCTAACATCGCCAAAACATGTCTTAAAAGAACACAAAGACGTGCCAGCCTATAACGGAAGGCACAATCATCCCTCGCCGGATCAACGAAAGAACCTGGCCCTGAGGTAGGGGCCCCTGAAGCCTCAGAGGCCAACGCTTCCCTGGAAGGCCGAACTGAATCAGGCGATCCCACGCACAACGGGCCCTGGTTAACAGAACACGGACAGTATCTTAGAAATATTTCACTTGGGAGATATAAATGAGTCAGAGCCATAGAAATGGCCATGCAGAACCGTGACATAATCTCTGGAGAAAACAAGCCACCCTCCAGAGAAGGAGTAAAGGCCATAGGGACACCTGCTTACACAGCCGAGAAAGGGTCTCAGACCCTCACGGGACATGGAAACCTCGGAGGCGGATGGCTCAACGCATTCTAAGCTCCCTGATTCTGGAGAAGAGAGTACTCTAGAACGGCAATTGGAACATAACTGATAGGCATTGATTACCTGGGCCATTTCATATTCATCACAAGGCAAATTCTCTGTATCGGAGACATCAGTGACTAAGATATCAGAATCCTCTACAATCTTGGGATTACAAAAAAAAATTAATACTAGCTGGGGCACTCACCACCTCCTGTGAACCAGGCAACCCACAAGCTAGAATCTCTCTGTCGCCACACAGTCAGTACATGGAAGTGAGAAAAAACAGAATTTATGTTTACCTGATAAATTACTTTCTCCAACGGTGTGTCCGGTCCACGGCGTCATCCTTACTTGTGGGATATTCTCTTCCCCAACAGGAAATGGCAAAGAGCCCAGCAAAGCTGGTCACATGATCCCTCCTAGGCTCCGCCTACCCCAGTCATTCGACCGACGTTAAGGAGGAATATTTGCATAGGAGAAACCATATGATACCGTGGTGACTGTAGTTAAAGAAAATAAATCATCAGACCTGATTAAAAAACCAGGGCGGGCCGTGGACCGGACACACCGTTGGAGAAAGTAATTTATCAGGTAAACATAAATTCTGTTTTCTCCAACATAGGTGTGTCCGGTCCACGGCGTCATCCTTACTTGTGGGAACCAATACCAAAGCTTTAGGACACGGATGAAGGGAGGGAGCAAATCAGGTCACCTAAATGGAAGGCACCACGGCTTGCAAAACCTTTCTCCCAAAAATAGCCTCAGAAGAAGCAAAAGTATCAAACTTGTAAAATTTGGTAAAAGTGTGCAGTGAAGACCAAGTCGCTGCCCTACATATCTGATCAACAGAAGCCTCGTTCTTGAAGGCCCATGTGGAAGCCACAGCCCTAGTGGAAGGAGCTGTGATCCTTTCAGGAGGCTGCCGTCCGGCAGTCTCGTAAGCCATCTGATGATGCTTTTAATCCAAAAAGAGAGAGAGGTAGAAGTTGCTTTTTGACCTCTCCTTTTACCAGAATAAACAACAAACAAGGAAGATGTTTGTCTAAAATCCTTTGTAGCATCTAAATAGAATTTTAGAGCGCGAACAACATCCAAATTGTGCAACAAACGTTCCTTCTTCGAAACTGGTTTCGGACACAGAGAAGGCACGACTATCTCCTGGTTAATGTTTTTGTTAGAAACAACTTTTGGAAGAAAACCAGGTTAGTACGTAAAACCACCTTATCTGCATGGAACACCAGATAAGGAGGAGAACACTGCAGAGCAGATAATTCTGAAACTCTTCTAGCAGAAGAAATTGCAACCAAAAACAAAACTTTCCAAGATAATAACTTAATATCAACGGAATGTAAGGGTTCAAACGGAACCCCCTGAAGAACTGAAAGAACTACAGTTAAACACTAAAAAACTCTAAGCCATCTCCGTGGAGATGTTGCCTGTACAACGGCAAAGAGAATGACTGGGGTAGGCGGAGCCTAGGAGGGATCATGTGACCAGCTTTGCTGGGCTCTTTGCCATTTCCTGTTGGGGAAGAGAATATCCCACAAGTAAGGATGACGCCGTGGACCGGACACACCTATGTTGGAGAAAGTAACCGCAGCTGTCATAAGGTGCACCATGCCAGTCACAAAAAGGGCACGCAATCTCAAGAGATTGCGTCATTAAGAGAAGGCCGTTATGCTCTATAAAAACCATGAGCCTAGGTATTGCTACACATTAGCAGGTAGAACCATATAACAAACATGATTAAAGTCCCCCGTTCCATAACCCCCCTTAGGAGATATTAACCCATGATTCCTTATTAAGATAAAAGGAGTCCCACTGGGACCCTACCTTGTTAACTTAACATTACATTCACATATTGAAATAAAATGAAACGATCTTACCATAATCTACGCTGTGGAACAGGAACACGGCCCTTCAAGTGTGACAGATAGTAGCCTCGCTTCTGACATGGACTTGAGTGAATAAAGGCAGGCAGCGAAACTCGTCAACGATGATTGCCAAGGAGCTGTTAATAGGAGTCTGGATGTTTTCGCAGGAAAACTCTCCCTGCATCTCCGGACTCTAACTTTCATCCATGCTCTCACTGAGAGGCTGACAGGATTACTTAAAACTCCAGTCCTATTTAGAAGAGTACTACCCTCCATAAGAGACTCTCTCGAACTTCTGACACTTCTCTGACAACCTCCTTGACAAAAGGCAAAGAATGACTGGGGGATGAGGGAAGTGGGGGAGGCATTTAAGCCTTTGGCTGGGGTGTCTTAGCCTCCTCCTGGTGGCCAGATTCTGTATTCCCAAAAGTAATGAATGCAGCTGTGGACTTTTCCCATTTAAGAAGAAAATTATATATATATATATATAATTGTGAGATGTGAAGGGGGGCAGGATCGTGGGCGGGGATGCCCGGGGGCGCGCACGGATGTGCGCGCGTGCACGGGAGGGTGGGGGCGGGAACCGCTACACTACAGAAAAAGGTGTAAAAAAAAAAAAAAAAGGTTAAAAAGGAGAATAAAAAAAAAAAAAAAAAGATCAGTGAGGTGGTGGGGGTTTGTCTGGGGGGGGGGGAAGCTACACTACAGAAAAAAAAAAACTAAGACAAAAAAGCCTTTTTTTGTGCAAACTGGGTACTTGCAGACAGCTGCCAGTACCCAAGATGGCCCCCAATAAGGCAGATGGGGAAG